>NW_025725388.1:0-33235 GCF_021461395.2 Schistocerca americana | reverse complement strand
ACGCGACACAAGACACAAGGAACCAACACAACAGCCGGCCCCACTAATTCCCACTCTCACGCCGCAAAAAGCACACCGAAACCGCCAAACGCACGCACATTCCCCTTCGCACTGACACCACCGACCGGCTCGCTACCACACACCTCTCGGCAGCCGTTTCACGCCAATTCGCCACACCGCCCACACAGTCGACAAGCGCCCGCCCTGTACGGCACACGCAACGACGCAGCGCAGCAAAGGGCGCCCGCAACACATACCTCTCCGCCGCCCGACGCGCCAACCGCCACACCACACCGCCAGCCACTCGCAAATTGTGCACTGCCACCAGCCACACGTCCAACACGCCGCGCCGCCTCCGGCCACCCGCCAGGGGGCGCTCACGTCCGCGACAACAGCGCGGCCCGCCGGGCCGGGCCGAACCGAACCGAGCCGCCGCTGCTCTGCACTCGGCACGGCCACACCCTGCTGCAGACCGGGCTCGTCCCTCTGTACGCGTCTGCCTGCGCATCAACACAACACGACCTTTTTTTTTTTTTTCCTCTCTACCGCCATCCCTTCTTCTCGCGTTTTACTCGTTGTTGCAGCAGCGGCGCACACCTACACATCCACAGCCCCAGCCGAGCCGGCCTCACCTCAGGGCCCGCCGCCAGCGTCTCCTCCTCGGGCACAGGTGCGGTGCTGTGGCCGCCCATCCAACCGCATTGCTGGCCGTCCAGCCACCAGGCGTTCCCACTGCCGCGAGCCACGCCGCGCACCGACCCTGCTGCAGAAAACGAAGCATAGCCAGAGACCGACCGATACACAAAGCAAGCCGTCGCCTCGCCTCTTGTCCTTCCTGCCTTCCTTCCGCCCCCGCCCTTCTCACACCACCGCCTCTCCACTTTCGCCCCCCCCCCCTCCTTTTTTTTCTTCTTTCTTTCTTTCTTTGGCCCTCTCTCCTTCCCGCCATGGCGGTTACGGCACCGCCTGCAGCGGCAGATTTTTTGCGCCCACACGCCTACTCCTACCACCATTAACCTTGCCCTGCCCTGCCCATCAACGTCGCAGTCGAACCGACGCTTGCCAACACACTGCCCACGTTCCTTTCTCTTTTCGGCCTACGCCCATTACGCGCCGCCGCCACAGCACCTTCCCTTCCCACAACACACCGACGTCATCACACGCACCCAAAACAGGGGCCACGACCGTGTTCCTCGCCCACTCCCATCCCGCACGGTACGCACATTCCCAACTACTACCGCGCACCCTCCCTTTCCACTCTGTGTGTCTCTGTGTCTGTGTCCTGTCCGCGCGTGACGCCTCTCAACATCCGCCGTCCCCCGTCCCGTTTTCGCCCCCATGCCGTCGTCGCGCCGCCTCCTCCCCGTCCACCGCCGCCCCTGTCCGCCCCGCACCACACCATACACCGCTGCTTGTCCCGGCCGTTGCCACCAAAGGCGCCGACCGCAAACGCGCCACGCCGCAGCCCCCGTGCGTCTCGCGCTCGCTTGCATCTCCGTGCCGACGCTGCCTCTCTTCCCACTCGCACTCGACCTCGACAACACAGTCTTTGGCTCCGCCACTGCGTGTTCCGGTGGTACGCACGCTGCAACACGTATGTATTCATTACCAGAGCGATGGCGAGGCATGACAGCATCTCTGTCTGACCAGAGAGTTCTTTATCGCTGCTAGTCGGCGCTTGGACCGCGCCAGACGACAGTAGTGGCACGCACCGGGTCGCCAGGAACAGTTGTTATATATATTGTAGCGCGAGTCGGGAGAGGTAGTAGTCGGTCGACAGTAGTAGCGGGTGGACGGTTGTACTGAGCGGGCGTCGGCGGCGTGCTCTGCTCGTCTCGCGACTCTGGTCACGGTTCGGGACGATGTATAGTATATTGTGTTATAATCAAGAGGTGGTGTGACGCTGCATTGCGCAAATCTGATAACGTATGTTCATTGTACTTATTTTGTTCAACAACACAAGCCCCACTATTACTTTTTTTCTAAAGTAACTTTTGTCTCTTAACGAAAAACATTCACTTTTTAAAGACTACTTCCTATGGCATTTCCCTCCAAGGAGTGCAATTAATTACCAGCCAGCACTCATTCATTGCACACAGCTGTGTAAGGGGTATCTACAATCGAGGAGCGGATATAAATGCAATTTTTTGTTTCTTTTTGTTTTTTGTTTTGTGTGTGTGTTGTAACCTCCCAGCAATATTTAAAATAATGGACAATGTTATTTACGGATGCTAATGGACATTGCGCTAATTGTAACCTCGCCCACAATGAGAGGTATTGAAAATGGCAACAACAATGTGCAATTCGCAATCTGACTCAAATATAAAGTCTTCACACAACATTTAAAAAAGTCCGTTCAGTGACAAGAAACTTCAATTAAACCGAAATATCGGTCTTTGGCCCTGTGCAAAACAATCGGAATTAAAGTCTTACCTCCGAATAAATGGATGTCACATTTCTGCTCTGGTTGTTGCGCAGCGCTTGGAGGAACTGCATTGCAAATAATAATATTCTCTTTTTTTGTGATTTTAGTGACATTTTTCTTCAAAGAAGTGGAACGAACTCTTTAGTTCAATAAAAGATTAAATGTTTGAAAAATGCTTTTGAAATAAAAATTATTATTGGGGAACTTGTTGGAGCATAATTACAATAAATACAATTTCTCATTATCTAATGATTATATTAATTAACAGTATACCTTATTCACCATCTTGACCAGTGTTGCCGACCGCCTACATCACACAACCGCACTCGGCTGCTACTACTGACCGACCGCTCTGCATGACGACTATTAGCGTACTGCACGCGACGACTACTGACAGAGTACAGCCCTCAACTACACAGACTGACTGACTGACTGAGAACCGCTCGCAACACTCGCGCAGTCCAGCGCAAACTCTCTGGTCACAGATGCTACAATGTCTCGCCATCGCTACTATGTTACATACGTGTTTCAGTGTCTTTTTCATTGGGGTAACGATCTTTGGCTCTTTTTATTCTGAATACAGGGCCAAAGGTCAACGGCTGCTGCCCTTATACAATTTATCAGGTTTCATTATGTCTGTTGCAATGTTACATACGGTTCACTCTTTCATTAATATTATCGTTGGGTTTGTTTTGTAGGGACGTTAACATTCTGGCACATTTTTATTATCATCGGACTCTCTGCTATTTGTGCAGGGAGGTTATACCTGGGTCCATTTCCATTTCCATTTACATTTTAATATTGATAGACTTTTTGTTTTCTTTTTTGTTTCTTGTTGTTTTTCCTTCTTTTTTTTTGTTGTTTTTTTTCTTTTGTTTTGTTTTTCCCGCTCTCACCACCACCGCCGCATCACGCCTTCCGTTTTCTTGGTTTCTTTTCTGTGCTTCAACATCACCGCGCCCCATTTCCACACCACAGCCATCAGCCTCCAAGACGGGCGGGCGCAGTGTGCCATTTCCGGCGCACAAGCACACCCGTACGGTACTCTCCTCGCCCCCACGCCACCAACAACACAGCGACCACGCGGCTTTCAGGCACGGCACGGCACGGCACGGCACCGGCGAAATGCGCCGCCCCCGCCCCCGCCCCTCCGCGCATCCGTCCGTCTCGCCACGTTCACTGACAGCCGCGTCTGCGGCTACACCACGACAACCACAACACAACACCGCTCCCCTCCCTGGCAACTCACATTGTTTTTCTCCTCCTCTTTTGCACAAACCACAACGCCGAGCACAGGCGCAAGCCACCCACACCGCGCCCCTCCCCGTCCCGTCTTTGGCCGCCGCTCCTCGTTTCCTCGTTTGCCCCCTCCCATCTCCCGAAATGCCATGCCAGCAGCGTTACGCATGCCCCTCCCCTGTCCACACAACACTACCGCCTAACGAACAGCCTTTTCCGGGCCACATGCAGGGCACGCCCACCTCCAAACACTGCCAATTCACGGACGCACGCACGCACACACACACACACACACACACACACACACTCACTTTCTCGACACCTTTCTGTACGGAGGGTGCGTCATCTCGACCGTGACAGAGTGACGGCAACTATCGACGATCCATTTCCCCCCACTGGTAAAACATGTCCACTAACACCTACATACATCATTCAAGTACACAGACAATAGCATACACACAATGGGAGGGCACACGAACATGGACGGCACGGCACTGTCATACACTCTTCCTCAGAACCATATCAACAAACGTTACGTACATCCGGGAAAGCGAAAGCGAAAGCGAAAGCAAAGGCAAAGCCCAATGCAGCCGTCAAAGGTAACGTTCACCACGGCAGACACTTGCAGCCGCGCCGCCGTTAAACGCATTTCAGTGCGGCTCCAATACGCCTCCGACACGGGAACGTTCCGTTGCTCTACGAATGCGTTTCTCCCCTTTTTCCCTTCCTCTCTCTTTTGCCCCCCCCTCCTTGCACTCTTGCCTCATTCCTCACGTTCTGCCCAGACATTCGACCGATCAGAGTCAACCTTTCGTTACCGTTCTCAGCGCGACGGTGTACAACAGTATGACGGGTGTGCCCAAGACTTCGGTTCAGTTGCGTGACGCCGGTCTATCGCGCCGATCGACAGTTACTCAGGGGGCGACGGATCGGACCACGTCACCGACACACAAAACACTTTCAAACAAACAAACAAATACATACCGGATGGACACAGACAAACACGTGTACAGACATTCGCCAAACAAACGACCGGCGCCGCCGCCGCCGCCGCCGTCTAGCGTGCATCTTGAATGACGACATCGGTGTGCGTGCGTCGTACGCAATCAGTCAGACACGGCTATCAAACATCAGAGTCGAATGGTACATCATCGTGCGTGTCGCCGTACACGTACAGTACAATACAACAACAATGCGTCTTAATGGCACGTTCATTTCAACGTCACTCACACACCTCCACGCTGCAGTTACGTCGCACCATTGTCAAACTCGGCGTACAGCAAAGGGAATAGTGGGCGGCAAAAACAAACCAAACAAAAACATTTCACATTTCACCCTCGCCATGTATGATGTGCAAAAAAACAAACCCGCAAACGGCCGTCGTTACGGTGACACAAAAGTCGCCGATCGCACTGTCCCCCCTCGCAGACGGGTAACACACAAACACACACACACCCCAACAACACCAATGGGTCAAAAACCACGCCAACGAGGCGTGCCACCATTCCACGCCACGGCGACCAACCTCGTGGCCGTACCCCGCGCAACACGCTTTGACGCGCCCCCCCACCCACAATCAAAATGCACACATACATCACAGCCGTCCACACAAACAACAACAACAACAACAATTCCGCCCTTCCCGCAAAAGGCAAGTTGGTGGCCCTGAAAAGGGCCGTTTCGCCGCTCTCGCAACGGAGGAGCCTTCTCCATCCTTCCTTCCATTCCAGAGCCACCTCCTTACTTGGAGCTCGTGTACTTGGTCACCGCCTTCGTGCCCTCGCTCACGGCGTGCTTGGCCAGCTCGCCAGGCAGCAACAGCCGCACAGCGGTCTGGATCTCGCGGGACGTGATGGTCGAGCGCTTGTTGTAGTGCGCCAGGCGAGAAGCCTCGGCCGCAATGCGCTCGAAAATGTCGTTCACGAAGCTGTTCATGATGCTCATCGCCTTCGACGAGATGCCCGTGTCAGGGTGCACCTGCTTCAGCACCTTGTAGATGTAGATGGCATAGCTCTCCTTCCTCTTGCGCTTCTTCTTCTTGTCGCCCTTCGAAATGTTCTTCTGCGCCTTGCCAGCCTTCTTGGCGGCCTTCCCGCTAGTCTTGGGCGGCATCTCCAACCAACGTACGGCAGCAGCAACACCAGTAGCAAGCGCTCCGCTCTAGTCAGCGTCTCCCCACACAGTGGCACCCGCCGCCAGCCGCCGCCGCACCTTTACCAGCTCGCCCTGTTGCGGCCGCCGACCAATGGGGCGCGCGCGCAACCGGCCGCCGCACCCGAGCCCATAAAGCACCCCCACCCCGGCTGCGCCGGCACGCACTCCGCTGCTCGACTCGCTGCCGCTCGCACCGGTCGTTTTCGTTTCCGTTTCGTGTGCACCGTCGCTAGCCCATCGCCATGTCCGGACGCGGAAAGGGAGGCAAAGTCAAGGGCAAGTCAAAGTCCCGCTCAAGCAGGGCTGGGCTCCAGTTCCCGGTCGGCAGAATCCACCGCCTCCTGCGCAAGGGAAACTACGCAGAGCGCGTCGGCGCCGGGGCGCCCGTCTACCTCGCCGCCGTCATGGAGTACCTCGCGGCTGAGGTGCTCGAGCTGGCCGGAAACGCGGCCCGCGACAACAAGAAGACGCGCATCATCCCGCGCCACCTGCAGCTTGCCATCCGCAACGACGAGGAGCTCAACAAGCTCCTGTCGGGCGTCACCATCGCACAGGGTGGTGTCCTGCCCAACATCCAGGCCGTCCTGCTGCCAAAGAAGACCGAGAAGAAGGCCTAAAGGAGGCCAGGCAATCGCAGCGCCGCGTGCTCCCCTGCACGCAACGCGCTTTGCCGGCTCGGCCCACAACAATCGGCCCTTTTCAGGGCCACCACACAAACCTACGTCCAAAGCAAAATTTCAGTCGTCCTCGCCGCACCTTGTTTTGTTTTAACTTTGCACTGTCACAGCACAGCCGCCGCCGGCGCACGTCCGCCATCTTGTCGTCCACACAGCCCGTGTGGCCCAACACACACACACACGCACACATTTTGCACCGTCGCAGTCGCCTTCCAAACCGACAACGGCAGCAATAATGACCATTGTTAAAGGGAGGCGTGTCGACACACCGCCCTCCACTCCCGCGCGCAACGGCCGTCGACACGAACGAAACAGCTGATCCGGCCGCCTATGCCCACACGCCTTGCCTCGGAAACCCCAACGCCGCCGCAAACAAACACACAGAGACAAACCACGCAAGCAAATAATCACCGCCTCTCGCACAACAACACACAGCCCGCCCGCCATCTCCGTCGCGATCGATACAAAGACACACAAACGAAGCAGCTCCACACACAGCCAGCCACATGACACGTTTCCTTTCCTTCTCCCCTCCCAGTCACATCACGTCGCTCAAACGGAAAGAAAGAAACAAACAAACAAACAACACAGCGCGCACACACGCAGCAACAACACAGACTCTTTCGCACTTTTCAACTTCCGAACAGTGTGGTGGCCCTGAAAAGGGCCGTTTTCTAGTCTCTCCCACCCACAAGCACGGCCGCGGGAAGGCCAGCGCCCGCTGCGACGCAGCCTAACCGCCGAAACCGTACAGGGTGCGCCCCTGCCTCTTCAGGGCGTACACCACGTCCATGGCCGTCACAGTCTTGCGCTTGGCGTGCTCAGTGTACGTCACCGCGTCGCGGATCACGTTCTCCAGGAACACCTTCAGCACCCCGCGGGTCTCCTCGTAGATCAGACCAGAGATGCGCTTCACGCCGCCCCTGCGAGCCAGGCGGCGGATGGCGGGCTTCGTGATGCCCTGGATGTTGTCGCGCAACACCTTGCGGTGCCGCTTGGCGCCACCCTTGCCGAGCCCCTTTCCTCCCTTGCCGCGGCCTGTCATCCTTCCTTCCTCGGGCAAAGCAAAACGTGCACAAACAGCAGCTGCAGCGGCTGGCGAGTCGGCTACGGTCTGCGCCCAGCTCACTCACTCACTCACTCACTTTTACTTGCGAGCAGTCCTTTGCTCGTGAAGGGGCAGGGTGAGCATCGGGTGCTATTCCTGCAAATATTTACTTATAAGATGTGGAAGGGAACTGACTTATTTCGGGCTGGCCTATCGGATGCGTTGCATCCATTGGTTGTTGCAAGGTTTTTATGCTTGCAACAGGTCGGGCCAACGTGTGGTCGGCCTGTGGTGGATTTGGTGGCCCAGTGCCTGGATGAGCCTATTGTGAGACCTGTGGGCCTCTTGATAAAACTGTCGCGCTGATTGTCGGAAGCGATCTCTCAGCAGAGGTATACCAGTTTGTTGGTGTAGCTGGGCAGTTGGGTAGCGCCAGGGTAGACGGAGGGCGAGCCGAAGTGCTCGGTTCTGCACCCTCTGGAGCTCAACAATGTGGGTTTCGGCCGCATTTCCCCACACCACGGCAGCGTACTCCAGCACCGGGCGAACCAGTGCCAGGTATAGGGTGATGCCGTGGCGAGGGGGAAGCGTCGAAGTCGGGTTGAGTAGAGGGTACAGGACACGAAGACGCCCTGCAGCCCTACCCTTTGCCTCCTGTATGTGGGGGCGCCATGTTAACCGCTGGTCTAAGGTTACCCCGAGGTATTTCGCGGTTTTACACCACGGGATGGGGCCTCCCGTGATCGTCACCGGCTCTAAGTCACGAGGCAGCATTCTCTTTGTGAATATTACTGCCTGACTTTTGGCAGCATTAAATTTCAGCCGCCATTTCGTCGACCAGCTTCCTAAAGCCTCACACCCTAGCTGGAGACGCCGTCTCATTTCTTGCAGGTTCATGCTCCGGACGAGCAGCGCAGTGTCGTCGGCATATAATGCGAGCGACACCCGCGCCACTCGCGGAGCATCTGCGGTGTAGAGGGAGTACAGCAGGGGGCCGAGTACGGACCCCTGCGGCACTCCAGCCTGGATCGGTCGTTGGGTAGACACACCCTCCTCAAGGCGCACATGAAAGGTCCGGTCTTCGAGGTAGGACTTCAGTAGCACCCCGTGCGACGTCGGGATCCCGTGCACGAATAGTTTGTACACGAGCCCGTCGTGCCACACGGAGTCAAATGCCCTAGAGACGTCCAGGAACACCGCCCCAAGGTATTCCCGGGTCTCCAGGGCTCTCATAGCTTCCTCCACGACACGCATGAGTTGGTGTACTGTGGAGTGGCCCCTGCGAAAACCGAACTGTTCATCTGGAAGCAGATGTTCGGCCTCCACGTGTCTGAGGAGGCGTTTGGCGTAGAGGCGCTCGAATACTTTCGAGAGTGTGGGCAGGAGGCTGATCGGGCGGTAGGAGGCCGCCAGACGGGGGTCCTTGTCTGTCTTAGGGATTGCTACCACTTCCGCGTGTTTCCACTCGGAAGGGTAGATTCCCGTGCGTAGGATGGTGTTGAAGATGTCTGCGAGCGTCTGGTATGCCTCTGCTGGGAGTTCGCGCAGGAGGATGCCGACGATGCCATCATCCCCTCCCGCCTTTTTTGGGCTGATTGTCCGTAGCTGCAGGGCCACTTCTTCCACTGTTATCAGCTCAATGTTGTCTCCGTCTTCTCTGGCCGCTAGGAAGGTGGGGAGCTGTGTTTCTACCAGGCGAACGTGATCGGCGTCCACGACGTCCGCCACGGGCGTGAAAGACGCCGCGAAGTGGTCGGCCAACACGTTCGCCTTTTCATCGGGGTGGCTGAAGACCTCCTGGCCTACCTGAATTGGTGGGACGCGCCTACGTCGTCTCAAAAATGATTTTGCGACGCGCCAGGCGTTGCCGTCAGCAGGGTCAAGGGTTTCCACTAGGGCCGCCCATTCCCTGTTTCGGTGGGCCTCGACTGCAGCCTTGATCTCCCGGCGCATGTGGTTCAGCCGGGCCTTCGTGTGACGTTGGCGTGTAATTTGCCACTCTCGGAAGAGCCGGTTTTTCTCCCGGATCGTCTCCCTGATTTCGGGCGGGAGGCGACGGGAGTTTACCAGTGGATGTTGTGCGGGAGGCGGTGAGGCTGCCTCGGCGGCCTGGAGCAGTTTTTCGCTCAGGTACTGCAGGGCAGTGTCCGTGCCAACCTCAGAAGGGTCTGGGGCGTCTGTCAGGAGAGGGAGGACCTCCTCCTGATAGCGCTCTCGATTTAGGTGCCTGAAGTTCGGACGACGTGGCGGAAGGGCCGCACCGACGATGTCCACGTCATAGATCACTGGGACGTGATCTGATGACAGTGCACAGCGCGTCGATGCGGAGATGTGGTGCCCTATACCTTTGAGAATTGCTATGTCCAGCACATCGGACAACAGGTCCTGGCGAGCTGGGAAGATGGTATGTTCGAATGGCCCCAGAGCTATGGCGCCGTTTCTCTGGGCAGCTCTGAGGAGACGGCGGCCATTGGCATTTGTGAGGCGGGAGTTCCATTCCGCGTGCTTCGAGTTGAAGTCACCCGCAATGAAAACCCGCCCCCCAGCCGCCAGTAGCGCGTCGATATCCTGGTCGGCAAGAGTAGCGCGTGGGGGCTTATAGGCAGCAACGAAGGTTATCTGTCCTATTGCGGTGGACACGCTGACTGCTGTGGCTTCCACCGATACTAGGTCAGGGAGGTGGGTGGCATGGTGCATCAGTGCACGTCGAACATACACGGCTGTCCCACCACCGGCAGTCGGCCTATCATAGCGGTAACAGGCGTAATTGGCTGCCCTGACTTGGACTCCAGGCTTAAGGTGGGTTTCGCAAACGAGACATATATCAACTGCTTCGTCCTGCAGAAAGTTGCGAAACTCACCTTGTTGCCTTACCAGGCCGTTTGCGTTGAATCCGCAGACGGTTAGCCCATGTATGTGCGGGTTATCCATGGTGTGGGGCTGGGACGGTGCTGGCCTGGAGGGCCGCCGTGACTGCCTGCACTAGTACTGGGAGTTGCTGGAGCATTGACGTCAGCGAGTGCAGGAGGGCATTTAGCTGTGTTGTCTCCAAACAGGGTTTATTGTGGGGTTCAGGAATGGCTGTTGCAGTATTGCGAACCGGTGGGATGTGTGCAGCAGGTGCCGTGCGACTGGCCACCTGTGCGTTTGCCTGACATGTTTGGTGTGGGGAGCTGGGGGTGGGACGCAGTGGGCCCTGACTGCAGTCTTTGGTGCTTGTTGCGGGTGGGGTGGGGCCTGGCTGGGCTGCTGGTGACTGGTTTGTGGCAGCCGGCTTGTTCGTGGCGTCTGGGGGTGCTTGCTGTCGCTCCTGGTGGGCTGGGGCCGCGCCTTTTGCGGCTGCGGCATAGCTGGTGCCTTGCTGGACTGGGCGTGACGTTCCACGTCCGCGTCCGCGGCGCCTGGTCTTTTTAAATAGGTTGCAGCCCCTGTAGCTGGCCACGTGTTGTTCACTGCAGTTGCAGCATTTCGGCGGTTCATCTTTGCTCTTTTTGCAGTCTCTGCTTTGATGGGAGCCCGCGCATTTGACGCAACGGGCAGGCATTGTGCAGAAGTGTGCCACATGATCCAGGCCTTGGCACGAGAAGCACTGTGCTCTTCGCCCCTTGGCCCGGAGCGGCTCAACTTCTACGTCGACTGTGGCTATTGTTTTAAGTTGAAATATCTTTCTGGCCTCGATGCTGTCCACCAGGACAACGAGGAACAGTGGCATGTCCCTCCGTGTCCTGGGTGACTTCATGAGGCCTGCTGATCTAACGCTGTACCCCAAGGCGAGGAGTTCCTCCTTGAGGTGATCAGGTTCCATACTCATGGGCAAACGGCGGAAGACTACCTTCAGGAGAGGGAGCCGCTCTGCATCATGAGTGTAGCAGAACAGCCCCTCCTCCCGAATCTTACTCATGGTTGCGCGGTAGTCGTCCATGTTTGCAGGTGTGATGCGCAACATCTCGCGCCCAAGGGACTTTATTTTGGGTGGTGCGGACACACCCTCAGAGAATTTTTCTAGGAAGGCTCGAAAGGTGTCCTTCCAAAGGACATTGATTGGTGGTGGGGCCACCCTTTTGGGCGGCCTTGGCGCTTCCTCCATAGCCTCGGTGTCGATTGGGGCGGACTCGAACGAGTTTGCCGTCGGGAGCGGCTGCACCTGCTCGAGCTTCCTTGCCCGAGCCGTGTGCTTCCGCTTGGGGACGACAAACTCATCTTCTTCCTCCTCTGCGGCTTCAATGTCTTCTGTGGCGCCTTCAGGCGCGGTTTGCTTCTTCTTCTGCTGCGGCATTCTGTGGGCAGAAGAAGGGGTGCTTTCGGACGACTCATCGTCATCCGCCGGCCTTTTACGCGATGGGAGTGAGACTTCCATAGCCTCGCCATCGTGGATTAATTTTTCCAGGTTGGCTTCTGGAATAACGTCCTCGTGAGATGCTGCTGGCAGGTCAGCAGCCTCTTGACTGGCCTGTACCGTGGGGGGAGCCAGCAGGGCAGTGGGTGCATGAGACGCCACGCCTGGTGGCTCTGCTCCCTTCGGGGCCGCCTCCGGCAGTGCAGTGTCCTCTTGCGTGGACACGCCTGGCGGGGCTCCCGGCGGTACCTTGGCCTCTTCACTGGCTGCGCCTGGCAGTGCGGCGGGGAGGTCGTACTGTAAGAACCTTATGTAAGCCTTTTCCGCGGCCTCGCGTTCAGAGGCGGTGGCGGCTTTGGCCATGCGGTTCATTACAACAAAGAGTTCGACCGTTGTGAGTGGGCGATACCCTGGAGGAGCGGTCGCGGGGGTCGGAGCATTGGAGGCCGCCACCAGAGCGTGCTCTGACGCGGCGACCACCGCCGCGACGTTCGCAGCGATGTTATTGCCTTCCATGGGGAAGACAGGAGCTCTTGAGGGTGGGTGCTAAGCGAGTGAGCGCGGACTGGTCCCACGTGAAGGGGGTCCTGACTCACGGCGTGCCCTAACAGTCCCTAGGCGCAATACAAATTGATGCTGATCAATTTGTATTGCAGCCACGATAACGGTAACACACAATTTTGCCGCTAGACGAACTCGCAAGCGAGTCGTTAGCTGGAGAAGTCCGCTACCGCTTCTGCCACGTGGCCACCTTCGGCCCGCGTGCCTTGACAAAGGCGCGCGAGAACAAAGGCGCTCGTGAACAAAGGCGCGCGACGGACAAAGCGCTGCGGAGAGCCCAAGCGACCTGACGCTGCGGCGGCTCGGCGCAGACTCGCGACCGGTCTGCGCCCAGCGCGCCCGCCGCCCCCCTATATAGACTCTGGCCCGCCCTCCCCCCACCACGCGCAACCGAGGGCATATAAGCGCAGCACGGAGGCGCGCGGGCCCGTTGTCAAGGCAGCACCGGACGCCGCGCCGCACCTAACCTCCACGCACGCCGCTCCGCTACCGCTACCGCTACCGCCATGGCCCGCACAAAGCAAACGGCCCGCAAGTCCACCGGCGGAAAGGCGCCGCGCAAACAGCTCGCCACCAAGGCGGCGAGGAAGAGCGCGCCCGCCACCGGAGGCGTCAAGAAGCCCCACCGCTACAGGCCGGGCACCGTCGCCCTGCGAGAAATCAGGCGCTACCAGAAGAGCACAGAGCTGCTCATCCGCAAGCTGCCATTCCAGCGCCTAGTGCGCGAGATCGCCCAGGACTTCAAGACCGACCTGCGCTTCCAGAGCTCCGCAGTCATGGCCCTGCAGGAGGCCAGCGAGGCCTACCTCGTCGGCCTCTTCGAAGACACCAACCTGTGCGCAATCCACGCCAAGCGCGTCACCATCATGCCCAAGGACATCCAGCTCGCGCGCCGCATCCGCGGCGAGCGCGCCTAAACCGCGCCGCGGCACCGCACCGCACAAACAAAAACGGCCCTTTTCAGGGCCACTAACATCTCTCCGTCGCGAGCAAACTTTGTCGGTCGCCTGCCTCTCGCCCCGCAACCCAAAAACAAAAACCACCACTTCCCGTCCGTCCGCCACACCCGCTCACTCTGCCTGCCTGCTAGCAGCGCGCAACAATCACACATCATCCCTCCCCGGCGCTCAAAGCGCACAATACCCAACGGCCGACGTCACACCGCACGGGTGGCTGGCCGGCCGCCGCTTTCGTTTCGAAAACAAAAAAAACCCGCACTCCACTCCGACGGCCAACGGCCAGGCAGGCGCGCTCGCTCGCTCTACACGCCACCGAAATCCCCGCCGACTCCTTCCGCATCTCAACGTGCCCCCCCGTTGCAAAACATAACACACACACACACAAAGGAACAAAACAAAGACCAGACACGACTCGACAAGACAGACATCCGAGAAGAACGAACGCAGGCAAGCCAACCAACGTATTCAAACAAAACAACGTGACAGAAAACCAACCGTCGGCCGCCGCCACAAAACAAACACGGCGACAATCAACCACGACAACAACAACAACAACAACACCGCTTACCGCTACCGCCGCCCACACCCGCCACCGACCCCCGCAATCCAACCACCACGGCACGCAAACAGCATCCCCACGGGCATACAGAAACGCCAGACAGACACCCACACCAAACGCAACACGACAATCAAAACCTTCCCCGACGTGCTTTGATGGCCCTGAGAAGGGCCGTTTTGGGCCGCGCGTCTCTTGCGCGCCACTAGACGACGACGGGGGGTGGGGACGACGGAGTCAAGCGCCAAACCCTTCCTTTCCCATCTCTTTCTCCTCTACTCTACTTCTTCTTCTTGGGCGAAGCCTTCGCCTTAGACGGCGTCGTCGCCTTCTTCGGGCGCGGCGCCTTCGGCTTCTTCGTCGGAACCTTGGCGGCCTTCTTCGCCTTCGACGGCGACTTGGCCTTGGCCGGCTTGGCCGCAGCCGCCTTCTTCGCACCCGCGGGAGCGGCCGACGCCGCAGACGCCTTCTTGGCGGCGCCCGCCTTCCGACCGGTCGCCGCCTTCACGCCACCAGCCTTCTTTGCGCCGGCCGCACGGGCGCCCTTCTTCTCCTTGCTGGCCGGAGCGGCGCGCTTCTTCTTGGCACCGCCAGCACGAGCCTTGCCGCCCTCGGCCGCCCCCCCGCCGCCGGCGCCGGCAAGCTTGAACGAGCCGGACGCGCCCTTCCCCTTCGTCTGCACCAGCTCGCCCGCCACGACGGCCGACTTGAGGTACTTCTTGATAAACGGCGCCAGCTTCTCCGCGTCCAGCTTGTAGTGCGCGGCTATGTACTTCTTGATCGCCTGCAGCGACGACCCGCCGCGCTCCTTCAGACTCTTGATGGCGGCCGTCACCATCTCAGAGGTGCGCGGGTGCGCAGGCTTGGCGCGCGGCTTCTTCGCAGACGACGCAGACTTGGCCTTCTTCGTAGTGCCGGTGGCGGCGGGTGCCGCAGCAGTCTCGTTCGTAGCCGCCTGATCTGCCATTTCGACGACGCGCGTAACACACAGCGAGAGCGAGCGGGACGGCAGGCACGCAAGCACAAGAGCAGAGAATCACAAGGCCCAGCCAGTGTCGCGGGCGGGCGCGGACGGCCGAGAGAGCGGCCGCCACTCTGCGCGCCGCCGCGCCGCGCCTCCCGCGCTTGCTACCGCCCAACGTCCGACAGCCTGTGCGGAGCAGCCCCAAACCTGCGCCACAACCGCCCGCGCCTTTCAAACCACCGAGGATGGGGCTACACACAGCCACACCACAGTCGCCAACCAGTCGCCACGGCAGCGCCGCAAACCACGGCCAAACTGCAGCTACCGCGCGCTACAGCCTGGGTCGGCCCGCCGAGAATCGCCGCCCCCGCCCAAATGCCGCCCCCACAGCCCCAGCCGACGACCCGCCACAATGGCCAAACCTTCGGCAAAACTCCCACACCGTCGCCGCGGCAGCCCGGCCAGCGCGGCCGGCGCCACAGCCACACAAGCCGAGGCGTGCGGCGATGACGGCCGTGCAAACGCGCCTCCGCCGCCCCATCGCCTTCCGTCGCCCTCCCGCCGTTTCCCGATCGGCCCGCAGCCGTCGGGCCACATCGCGCGCCGTCCTCCTCCTCTCGCCCGCCAACATTCACAGCCGTTTCTCAACAATTGCCCGCCGCAAACGGACGCCGCCTGCGCAACAGGCGCCGCCGCCCCTCGCCGCTTCCGACCCAACCCCTCGACCGAGGCAAACCGCAATCCGAATCTACAGACCAACCCAATCTGCCGTCAAGCACACACGACAGCCGACCTTACACGTTACGCGTTACACATTACGTTTACACGTCTACGTTAGGTTAGGTTAGGTGGACGTGGGTTAGGTTAAGGGGACTTGGGTTAGGTTAAGCGTCAAACTTAGGTTAAGCATTCAAACACGTCAGGCGTCAGAGGTTAGGTTAGGTTAGGTTAGGTTAGGTTAGGTTACACGTTAGGTTAAGGGGTCAGTGCTAGGTTAAGAAGCGTCAAACGTAGGTTACAAAAGCGTTCAAACGTGAGGCGTGAGCCGGACAGCTTACCTTACGTAGACGTTAGGGGCTCACAGGCTGAGCTCACCTCGCCACACCACACGTTAGGTTCGGTTCGGTTCGCTCGGCTCAGCGTAAAGCGCCGAGGTCAGGGTTACGTTCGTTCACCTTCGGGCGCCACACTTTCGGTTGAAAGGTCGCGACGGGACGACGTCGGCAGGCACGCCGCAAACGAACAAAAACGTACAGACGACGTCGGAAACCGCCGACAGACGGGGGAGCAGCACGACCACGACCACGACCAGACACCGAGCGCGAACGAGACACACGCGAACCACCCCCACCGGCCAAAGGGCACCACACAACAACCCAGAGCACCACGTGTCGACACCAGAGCAACCCGCCGCTCACGCGACATGGCTGGCACCGAAGGGCAACCGCCCGCAACTGCGCTTTCCGCGCCGGCCCGGATGCACGTCGTGCTACAACAACACCACTACCGTACACAGCCGCTGTTCACAACATCACTATCAATGGCGCGCCCGCGGCTCGCCGCCGTCGCAGTCGCAGCCCCAACGCCAGCACTTTTGCACCACCATTCACACGCACCGCAACACAGCTCGCCGACACAGCCGAACAAAACAAACACCACACAACAACAGCAACAACGCCGCCGCCTCTACTTGTGCCGGCGACCCACCCCGCCGATGGCGCACCTCTCGCCAGCCGGCAATCGACACACACGCACCCACCCACCGGGGCCCAGTGCAAAAAAAAAAAAAAAAAAAACACACAAAAACAAAAAAACCAAACAACACAAACGACACGGGAAGCGCACACCGCCACTTCGCGCGCACGCCACCAACCAGTCGTCGTCTCAAAATAACAAACACAAACAAAATAAACTAACAACTAGGGCAACACAAAACAAAAACGCCTCGCACGAACCGCCCACAAAAAGGACAAGCACACGCACAGCCTCTGCTGACGACCACGACGCAGCGGCACGCTGCTCCTGTCCCGCGCCCCGCGCCCCACTCGATTCACAACTCACGCGACACCGTCAACGACGGGCTCGCTTCCCGCAACCTACCACCTTTCCGCCACGACGCACAGCCCCAGCCCCACCCGACGACGCCCGTGGCAACGACTGCACTTTCACCACCGCCTCCCCCTTCCCCCCCAAAACACACACACACACACACACACAGCCAGCCAAAAACGCACTCGCGACCCACACATGCACGTGCATCGGCACACGCCAACCAGTCAACGTCGACAACCACACGCAAGGCTCGAAACGAAACCGGCGTCCTTCCACGTTGCCATCAAGCTACGCGACACAAGACACAAGGAACCAACACAACAGCCGGCCCCACTAATTCCCACTCTCACGCCGCAAAAAGCACACCGAAACCGCCAAACGCACGCACATTCCCCTTCGCACTGACACCACCGACCGGCTCGCTACCACACACCTCTCGGCAGCCGTTTCACGCCAATTCGCCACACCGCCCACACAGTCGACAAGCGCCCGCCCTGTACGGCACACGCAACGACGCAGCGCAGCAAAGGGCGCCCGCAACACATACCTCTCCGCCGCCCGACGCGCCAACCGCCACACCACACCGCCAGCCACTCGCAAATTGTGCACTGCCACCAGCCACACGTCCAACACGCCGCGCCGCCTCCGGCCACCCGCCAGGGGGCGCTCACGTCCGCGACAACAGCGCGGCCCGCCGGGCCGGGCCGAACCGAACCGAGCCGCCGCTGCTCTGCACTCGGCACGGCCACACCCTGCTGCAGACCGGGCTCGTCCCTCTGTACGCGTCTGCCTGCGCATCAACACAACACGACCTTTTTTTTTTTTTTCCTCTCTACCGCCATCCCTTCTTCTCGCGTTTTACTCGTTGTTGCAGCAGCGGCGCACACCTACACATCCACAGCCCCAGCCGAGCCGGCCTCACCTCAGGGCCCGCCGCCAGCGTCTCCTCCTCGGGCACAGGTGCGGTGCTGTGGCCGCCCATCCAACCGCATTGCTGGCCGTCCAGCCACCAGGCGTTCCCACTGCCGCGAGCCACGCCGCGCACCGACCCTGCTGCAGAAAACGAAGCATAGCCAGAGACCGACCGATACACAAAGCAAGCCGTCGCCTCGCCTCTTGTCCTTCCTGCCTTCCTTCCGCCCCCGCCCTTCTCACACCACCGCCTCTCCACTTTCGCCCCCCCCCCCCTCCTTTTTTTTCTTCTTTCTTTCTTTCTTTGGCCCTCTCTCCTTCCCGCCATGGCGGTTACGGCACCGCCTGCAGCGGCAGATTTTTTGCGCCCACACGCCTACTCCTACCACCATTAACCTTGCCCTGCCCTGCCCATCAACGTCGCAGTCGAACCGACGCTTGCCAACACACTGCCCACGTTCCTTTCTCTTTTCGGCCTACGCCCATTACGCGCCGCCGCCACAGCACCTTCCCTTCCCACAACACACCGACGTCATCACACGCACCCAAAACAGGGGCCACGACCGTGTTCCTCGCCCACTCCCATCCCGCACGGTACGCACATTCCCAACTACTACCGCGCACCCTCCCTTTCCACTCTGTGTGTCTCTGTGTCTGTGTCCTGTCCGCGCGTGACGCCTCTCAACATCCGCCGTCCCCCGTCCCGTTTTCGCCCCCATGCCGTCGTCGCGCCGCCTCCTCCCCGTCCACCGCCGCCCCTGTCCGCCCCGCACCACACCATACACCGCTGCTTGTCCCGGCCGTTGCCACCAAAGGCGCCGACCGCAAACGCGCCACGCCGCAGCCCCCGTGCGTCTCGCGCTCGCTTGCATCTCCGTGCCGACGCTGCCTCTCTTCCCACTCGCACTCGACCTCGACAACACAGTCTTTGGCTCCGCCACTGCGTGTTCCGGTGGTACGCACGCTGCAACACGTATGTATTCATTACCAGAGCGATGGCGAGGCATGACAGCATCTCTGTCTGACCAGAGAGTTCTTTATCGCTGCTAGTCGGCGCTTGGACCGCGCCAGACGACAGTAGTGGCACGCACCGGGTCGCCAGGAACAGTTGTTATATATATTGTAGCGCGAGTCGGGAGAGGTAGTAGTCGGTCGACAGTAGTAGCGGGTGGACGGTTGTACTGAGCGGGCGTCGGCGGCGTGCTCTGCTCGTCTCGCGACTCTGGTCACGGTTCGGGACGATGTATAGTATATTGTGTTATAATCAAGAGGTGGTGTGACGCTGCATTGCGCAAATCTGATAACGTATGTTCATTGTACTTATTTTGTTCAACAACACAAGCCCCACTATTACTTTTTTTCTAAAGTAACTTTTGTCTCTTAACGAAAAACATTCACTTTTTAAAGACTACTTCCTATGGCATTTCCCTCCAAGGAGTGCAATTAATTACCAGCCAGCACTCATTCATTGCACACAGCTGTGTAAGGGGTATCTACAATCGAGGAGCGGATATAAATGCAATTTTTTGTTTCTTTTTGTTTTTTGTTTTGTGTGTGTGTTGTAACCTCCCAGCAATATTTAAAATAATGGACAATGTTATTTACGGATGCTAATGGACATTGCGCTAATTGTAACCTCGCCCACAATGAGAGGTATTGAAAATGGCAACAACAATGTGCAATTCGCAATCTGACTCAAATATAAAGTCTTCACACAACATTTAAAAAAGTCCGTTCAGTGACAAGAAACTTCAATTAAACCGAAATATCGGTCTTTGGCCCTGTGCAAAACAATCGGAATTAAAGTCTTACCTCCGAATAAATGGATGTCACATTTCTGCTCTGGTTGTTGCGCAGCGCTTGGAGGAACTGCATTGCAAATAATAATATTCTCTTTTTTTGTGATTTTAGTGACATTTTTCTTCAAAGAAGTGGAACGAACTCTTTAGTTCAATAAAAGATTAAATGTTTGAAAAATGCTTTTGAAATAAAAATTATTATTGGGGAACTTGTTGGAGCATAATTACAATAAATACAATTTCTCATTATCTAATGATTATATTAATTAACAGTATACCTTATTCACCATCTTGACCAGTGTTGCCGACCGCCTACATCACACAACCGCACTCGGCTGCTACTACTGACCGACCGCTCTGCATGACGACTATTAGCGTACTGCACGCGACGACTACTGACAGAGTACAGCCCTCAACTACACAGACTGACTGACTGACTGAGAACCGCTCGCAACACTCGCGCAGTCCAGCGCAAACTCTCTGGTCACAGATGCTACAATGTCTCGCCATCGCTACTATGTTACATACGTGTTTCAGTGTCTTTTTCATTGGGGTAACGATCTTTGGCTCTTTTTATTCTGAATACAGGGCCAAAGGTCAACGGCTGCTGCCCTTATACAATTTATCAGGTTTCATTATGTCTGTTGCAATGTTACATACGGTTCACTCTTTCATTAATATTATCGTTGGGTTTGTTTTGTAGGGACGTTAACATTCTGGCACATTTTTATTATCATCGGACTCTCTGCTATTTGTGCAGGGAGGTTATACCTGGGTCCATTTCCATTTCCATTTACATTTTAATATTGATAGACTTTTTGTTTTCTTTTTTGTTTCTTGTTGTTTTTCCTTCTTTTTTTTTGTTGTTTTTTTTCTTTTGTTTTGTTTTTCCCGCTCTCACCACCACCGCCGCATCACGCCTTCCGTTTTCTTGGTTTCTTTTCTGTGCTTCAACATCACCGCGCCCCATTTCCACACCACAGCCATCAGCCTCCAAGACGGGCGGGCGCAGTGTGCCATTTCCGGCGCACAAGCACACCCGTACGGTACTCTCCTCGCCCCCACGCCACCAACAACACAGCGACCACGCGGCTTTCAGGCACGGCACGGCACGGCACGGCACCGGCGAAATGCGCCGCCCCCGCCCCCGCCCCTCCGCGCATCCGTCCGTCTCGCCACGTTCACTGACAGCCGCGTCTGCGGCTACACCACGACAACCACAACACAACACCGCTCCCCTCCCTGGCAACTCACATTGTTTTTCTCCTCCTCTTTTGCACAAACCACAACGCCGAGCACAGGCGCAAGCCACCCACACCGCGCCCCTCCCCGTCCCGTCTTTGGCCGCCGCTCCTCGTTTCCTCGTTTGCCCCCTCCCATCTCCCGAAATGCCATGCCAGCAGCGTTACGCATGCCCCTCCCCTGTCCACACAACACTACCGCCTAACGAACAGCCTTTTCCGGGCCACATGCAGGGCACGCCCACCTCCAAACACTGCCAATTCACGGACGCACGCACGCACACACACACACACACACACACACACACACTCACTTTCTCGACACCTTTCTGTACGGAGGGTGCGTCATCTCGACCGTGACAGAGTGACGGCAACTATCGACGATCCATTTCCCCCCACTGGTAAAACATGTCCACTAACACCTACATACATCATTCAAGTACACAGACAATAGCATACACACAATGGGAGGGCACACGAACATGGACGGCACGGCACTGTCATACACTCTTCCTCAGAACCATATCAACAAACGTTACGTACATCCGGGAAAGCGAAAGCGAAAGCGAAAGCAAAGGCAAAGCCCAATGCAGCCGTCAAAGGTAACGTTCACCACGGCAGACACTTGCAGCCGCGCCGCCGTTAAACGCATTTCAGTGCGGCTCCAATACGCCTCCGACACGGGAACGTTCCGTTGCTCTACGAATGCGTTTCTCCCCTTTTTCCCTTCCTCTCTCTTTTGCCCCCCCCTCCTTGCACTCTTGCCTCATTCCTCACGTTCTGCCCAGACATTCGACCGATCAGAGTCAACCTTTCGTTACCGTTCTCAGCGCGACGGTGTACAACAGTATGACGGGTGTGCCCAAGACTTCGGTTCAGTTGCGTGACGCCGGTCTATCGCGCCGATCGACAGTTACTCAGGGGGCGACGGATCGGACCACGTCACCGACACACAAAACACTTTCAAACAAACAAACAAATACATACCGGATGGACACAGACAAACACGTGTACAGACATTCGCCAAACAAACGACCGGCGCCGCCGCCGCCGCCGCCGTCTAGCGTGCATCTTGAATGACGACATCGGTGTGCGTGCGTCGTACGCAATCAGTCAGACACGGCTATCAAACATCAGAGTCGAATGGTACATCATCGTGCGTGTCGCCGTACACGTACAGTACAATACAACAACAATGCGTCTTAATGGCACGTTCATTTCAACGTCACTCACACACCTCCACGCTGCAGTTACGTCGCACCATTGTCAAACTCGGCGTACAGCAAAGGGAATAGTGGGCGGCAAAAACAAACCAAACAAAAACATTTCACATTTCACCCTCGCCATGTATGATGTGCAAAAAAACAAACCCGCAAACGGCCGTCGTTACGGTGACACAAAAGTCGCCGATCGCACTGTCCCCCCTCGCAGACGGGTAACACACAAACACACACACACCCCAACAACACCAATGGGTCAAAAACCACGCCAACGAGGCGTGCCACCATTCCACGCCACGGCGACCAACCTCGTGGCCGTACCCCGCGCAACACGCTTTGACGCGCCCCCCCACCCACAATCAAAATGCACACATACATCACAGCCGTCCACACAAACAACAACAACAACAACAATTCCGCCCTTCCCGCAAAAGGCAAGTTGGTGGCCCTGAAAAGGGCCGTTTCGCCGCTCTCGCAACGGAGGAGCCTTCTCCATCCTTCCTTCCATTCCAGAGCCACCTCCTTACTTGGAGCTCGTGTACTTGGTCACCGCCTTCGTGCCCTCGCTCACGGCGTGCTTGGCCAGCTCGCCAGGCAGCAACAGCCGCACAGCGGTCTGGATCTCGCGGGACGTGATGGTCGAGCGCTTGTTGTAGTGCGCCAGGCGAGAAGCCTCGGCCGCAATGCGCTCGAAAATGTCGTTCACGAAGCTGTTCATGATGCTCATCGCCTTCGACGAGATGCCCGTGTCAGGGTGCACCTGCTTCAGCACCTTGTAGATGTAGATGGCATAGCTCTCCTTCCTCTTGCGCTTCTTCTTCTTGTCGCCCTTCGAAATGTTCTTCTGCGCCTTGCCAGCCTTCTTGGCGGCCTTCCCGCTAGTCTTGGGCGGCATCTCCAACCAACGTACGGCAGCAGCAACACCAGTAGCAAGCGCTCCGCTCTAGTCAGCGTCTCCCCACACAGTGGCACCCGCCGCCAGCCGCCGCCGCACCTTTACCAGCTCGCCCTGTTGCGGCCGCCGACCAATGGGGCGCGCGCGCAACCGGCCGCCGCACCCGAGCCCATAAAGCACCCCCACCCCGGCTGCGCCGGCATTCCCGCTCACGCCGCGGAGAGTACACGTTAGTTCGTTGTGGCTGTTGGTTATCGTGATGTCGGGACGCGGAAGTGGACGCAAAGCTGCTGCCTTGGCTGAGTTGCTGCTCACGTTAGCAGGACCTGCCGGGAAGAAGAAGAAGAAGTCTACACCGCAGTGCTTTCGCTGCCAAAAGCTTGGCCACGTCGCCAAGCACTGCAGCGGAGCAGTCGCGTGTTTGAAGTGTGCGCAAGCGCACGACACACGCGACTGCAAGAAGCCGAAGGACGCCCCCTGCGCATGCGCCAACTGCGGTGGCGCACACGCGGCTAACGCCCGTTCCTGCGCGTACAGGAGAAATTGGCGCGGACCAGAGAAGACGCAGAAGCAAGTGACCACCACACGCGAAGAGGTGGTCACTCGCTCAGAAGACGCCATCACCAGGCGCCTCAGCGACGCCGTAGAAGAAGCCATGACCGCCTTCAAATCCGCCATGGCGGAAGAGAGGGCGGCCATGCTGGCGGAACTGGGCGAGGCTCGGCGTCAGATTGCTGAGCTGACGCAGGAGCTTCGCTCAGCCAAGGCAGCTTCCGCCACAGCGGTCGACACCGCCAGCCAGACGACTCCTCCTCGAGAGAAGAAGTTTGCGACGGTGGCCACGCAGACCGACGTGCCTGCCGAAGGGGAGGCAACACTGCCCAAGACGGACGCAGAAGCAGAAGCGCAAGAAGAAGGGTGGGAAGAAGTCCCATTCCTCCCGCTTCCCGACATGTACAGCGCAAGCGCTGTGACGCAGAAGATAGCTGCATCGCTTCGCGATGGTACATATCCCCACCACGACAACCCTTATCCCTTCGTTCCTCCTAACCTTTCTAAACCTTCACCTCCACACCAACCAATCGAATATCCAGAAGGCCTTGTTGGTCTTTCCAAGGAGGATTACGATCTGATCAATTCCTTCCCAATTTTCACAGAGTGGCAAATGCGCTACGTCATCTTCGCTCTCGTCCACGGAGAGTATGAGAAAGCTGGATACACTGTATCCACTATCCCAACCGAGGGAGAGCCCTCAAGTAAGAAGAAGAAGAAGAAAAGTCGTCACACCGACAAATACAGAAAATAGGTTATCGGCACTCCTTGCCAGTACAGAACAACCTACAAGTCAAGAAAGAAGACTCATCAATCATCCCAGGGGAGTAAAGGCCAACAGGCCACAAACTTCCACCTGAACCTCCTCACAGTGAGGAAGTCAGAAAAGGAGCAGCAGGCAGGCTGCGCCGGCACGCACTCCGCTGCTCGACTCGCTGCCGCTCGCACCGGTCGTTTTCGTTTCCGTTTCGTGTGCACCGTCGCTAGCCCATCGCCATGTCCGGACGCGGAAAGGGAGGCAAAGTCAAGGGCAAGTCAAAGTCCCGCTCAAGCAGGGCTGGGCTCCAGTTCCCGGTCGGCAGAATCCACCGCCTCCTGCGCAAGGGAAACTACGCAGAGCGCGTCGGCGCCGGGGCGCCCGTCTACCTCGCCGCCGTCATGGAGTACCTCGCGGCTGAGGTGCTCGAGCTGGCCGGAAACGCGGCCCGCGACAACAAGAAGACGCGCATCATCCCGCGCCACCTGCAGCTTGCCATCCGCAACGACGAGGAGCTCAACAAGCTCCTGTCGGGCGTCACCATCGCACAGGGTGGTGTCCTGCCCAACATCCAGGCCGTCCTGCTGCCAAAGAAGACCGAGAAGAAGGCCTAAAGGAGGCCAGGCAATCGCAGCGCCGCGTGCTCCCCTGCACGCAACGCGCTTTGCCGGCTCGGCCCACAACAATCGGCCCTTTTCAGGGCCACCACACAAACCTACGTCCAAAGCAAAATTTCAGTCGTCCTCGCCGCACCTTGTTTTGTTTTAACTTTGCACTGTCACAGCACAGCCGCCGCCGGCGCACGTCCGCCATCTTGTCGTCCACACAGCCCGTGTGGCCCAACACACACACACACGCACACATTTTGCACCGTCGCAGTCGCCTTCCAAACCGACAACGGCAGCAATAATGACCATTGTTAAAGGGAGGCGTGTCGACACACCGCCCTCCACTCCCGCGCGCAACGGCCGTCGACACGAACGAAACAGCTGATCCGGCCGCCTATGCCCACACGCCTTGCCTCGGAAACCCCAACGCCGCCGCAAACAAACACACAGAGACAAACCACGCAAGCAAATAATCACCGCCTCTCGCACAACAACACACAGCCCGCCCGCCATCTCCGTCGCGATCGATACAAAGACACACAAACGAAGCAGCTCCACACACAGCCAGCCACATGACACGTTTCCTTTCCTTCTCCCCTCCCAGTCACATCACGTCGCTCAAACGGAAAGAAAGAAACAAACAAACAAACAACACAGCGCGCACACACGCAGCAACAACACAGACTCTTTCGCACTTTTCAACTTCCGAACAGTGTGGTGGCCCTGAAAAGGGCCGTTTTCTAGTCTCTCCCACCCACAAGCACGGCCGCGGGAAGGCCAGCGCCCGCTGCGACGCAGCCTAACCGCCGAAACCGTACAGGGTGCGCCCCTGCCTCTTCAGGGCGTACACCACGTCCATGGCCGTCACAGTCTTGCGCTTGGCGTGCTCAGTGTACGTCACCGCGTCGCGGATCACGTTCTCCAGGAACACCTTCAGCACCCCGCGGGTCTCCTCGTAGATCAGACCAGAGATGCGCTTCACGCCGCCCCTGCGAGCCAGGCGGCGGATGGCGGGCTTCGTGATGCCCTGGATGTTGTCGCGCAACACCTTGCGGTGCCGCTTGGCGCCACCCTTGCCGAGCCCCTTTCCTCCCTTGCCGCGGCCTGTCATCCTTCCTTCCTCGGGCAAAGCAAAACGTGCACAAACAGCAGCTGCAGCGGCTGGCGAGTCGGCTACGGTCTGCGCCCAGCGCGCCCGCCGCCCCCCTATATAGACTCTGGCCCGCCCTCCCCCCACCACGCGCAACCGAGGGCATATAAGCGCAGCACGGAGGCGCGCGGGCCCGTTGTCAAGGCAGCACCGGACGCCGCGCCGCACCTAACCTCCACGCACGCCGCTCCGCTACCGCTACCGCTACCGCCATGGCCCGCACAAAGCAAACGGCCCGCAAGTCCACCGGCGGAAAGGCGCCGCGCAAACAGCTCGCCACCAAGGCGGCGAGGAAGAGCGCGCCCGCCACCGGAGGCGTCAAGAAGCCCCACCGCTACAGGCCGGGCACCGTCGCCCTGCGAGAAATCAGGCGCTACCAGAAGAGCACAGAGCTGCTCATCCGCAAGCTGCCATTCCAGCGCCTAGTGCGCGAGATCGCCCAGGACTTCAAGACCGACCTGCGCTTCCAGAGCTCCGCAGTCATGGCCCTGCAGGAGGCCAGCGAGGCCTACCTCGTCGGCCTCTTCGAAGACACCAACCTGTGCGCAATCCACGCCAAGCGCGTCACCATCATGCCCAAGGACATCCAGCTCGCGCGCCGCATCCGCGGCGAGCGCGCCTAAACCGCGCCGCGGCACCGCACCGCACAAACAAAAACGGCCCTTTTCAGGGCCACTAACATCTCTCCGTCGCGAGCAAACTTTGTCGGTCGCCTGCCTCTCGCCCCGCAACCCAAAAACAAAAACCACCACTTCCCGTCCGTCCGCCACACCCGCTCACTCTGCCTGCCTGCTAGCAGCGCGCAACAATCACACATCATCCCTCCCCGGCGCTCAAAGCGCACAATACCCAACGGCCGACGTCACACCGCACGGGTGGCTGGCCGGCCGCCGCTTTCGTTTCGAAAACAAAAAAAACCCGCACTCCACTCCGACGGCCAACGGCCAGGCAGGCGCGCTCGCTCGCTCTACACGCCACCGAAATCCCCGCCGACTCCTTCCGCATCTCAACGTGCCCCCCCGTTGCAAAACATAACACACACACACACAAAGGAACAAAACAAAGACCAGACACGACTCGACAAGACAGACATCCGAGAAGAACGAACGCAGGCAAGCCAACCAACGTATTCAAACAAAACAACGTGACAGAAAACCAACCGTCGGCCGCCGCCACAAAACAAACACGGCGACAATCAACCACGACAACAACAACAACAACAACACCGCTTACCGCTACCGCCGCCCACACCCGCCACCGACCCCCGCAATCCAACCACCACGGCACGCAAACAGCATCCCCACGGGCATACAGAAACGCCAGACAGACACCCACACCAAACGCAACACGACAATCAAAACCTTCCCCGACGTGCTTTGATGGCCCTGAGAAGGGCCGTTTTGGGCCGCGCGTCTCTTGCGCGCCACTAGACGACGACGGGGGGTGGGGACGACGGAGTCAAGCGCCAAACCCTTCCTTTCCCATCTCTTTCTCCTCTACTCTACTTCTTCTTCTTGGGCGAAGCCTTCGCCTTAGACGGCGTCGTCGCCTTCTTCGGGCGCGGCGCCTTCGGCTTCTTCGTCGGAACCTTGGCGGCCTTCTTCGCCTTCGACGGCGACTTGGCCTTGGCCGGCTTGGCCGCAGCCGCCTTCTTCGCACCCGCGGGAGCGGCCGACGCCGCAGACGCCTTCTTGGCGGCGCCCGCCTTCCGACCGGTCGCCGCCTTCACGCCACCAGCCTTCTTTGCGCCGGCCGCACGGGCGCCCTTCTTCTCCTTGCTGGCCGGAGCGGCGCGCTTCTTCTTGGCACCGCCAGCACGAGCCTTGCCGCCCTCGGCCGCCCCCCCGCCGCCGGCGCCGGCAAGCTTGAACGAGCCGGACGCGCCCTTCCCCTTCGTCTGCACCAGCTCGCCCGCCACGACGGCCGACTTGAGGTACTTCTTGATAAACGGCGCCAGCTTCTCCGCGTCCAGCTTGTAGTGCGCGGCTATGTACTTCTTGATCGCCTGCAGCGACGACCCGCCGCGCTCCTTCAGACTCTTGATGGCGGCCGTCACCATCTCAGAGGTGCGCGGGTGCGCAGGCTTGGCGCGCGGCTTCTTCGCAGACGACGCAGACTTGGCCTTCTTCGTAGTGCCGGTGGCGGCGGGTGCCGCAGCAGTCTCGTTCGTAGCCGCCTGATCTGCCATTTCGACGACGCGCGTAACACACAGCGAGAGCGAGCGGGACGGCAGGCACGCAAGCACAAGAGCAGAGAATCACAAGGCCCAGCCAGTGTCGCGGGCGGGCGCGGACGGCCGAGAGAGCGGCCGCCACTCTGCGCGCCGCCGCGCCGCGCCTCCCGCGCTTGCTACCGCCCAACGTCCGACAGCCTGTGCGGAGCAGCCCCAAACCTGCGCCACAACCGCCCGCGCCTTTCAAACCACCGAGGATGGGGCTACACACAGCCACACCACAGTCGCCAACCAGTCGCCACGGCAGCGCCGCAAACCACGGCCAAACTGCAGCTACCGCGCGCTACAGCCTGGGTCGGCCCGCCGAGAATCGCCGCCCCCGCCCAAATGCCGCCCCCACAGCCCCAGCCGACGACCCGCCACAATGGCCAAACCTTCGGCAAAACTCCCACACCGTCGCCGCGGCAGCCCGGCCAGCGCGGCCGGCGCCACAGCCACACAAGCCGAGGCGTGCGGCGATGACGGCCGTGCAAACGCGCCTCCGCCGCCCCATCGCCTTCCGTCGCCCTCCCGCCGTTTCCCGATCGGCCCGCAGCCGTCGGGCCACATCGCGCGCCGTCCTCCTCCTCTCGCCCGCCAACATTCACAGCCGTTTCTCAACAATTGCCCGCCGCAAACGGACGCCGCCTGCGCAACAGGCGCCGCCGCCCCTCGCCGCTTCCGACCCAACCCCTCGACCGAGGCAAACCGCAATCCGAATCTACAGACCAACCCAATCTGCCGTCAAGCACACACGACAGCCGACCTTACACGTTACGCGTTACACATTACGTTTACACGTCTACGTTAGGTTAGGTTAGGTGGACGTGGGTTAGGTTAAGGGGACTTGGGTTAGGTTAAGCGTCAAACTTAGGTTAAGCATTCAAACACGTCAGGCGTCAGAGGTTAGGTTAGGTTAGGTTAGGTTAGGTTAGGTTACACGTTAGGTTAAGGGGTCAGTGCTAGGTTAAGAAGCGTCAAACGTAGGTTACAAAAGCGTTCAAACGTGAGGCGTGAGCCGGACAGCTTACCTTACGTAGACGTTAGGGGCTCACAGGCTGAGCTCACCTCGCCACACCACACGTTAGGTTCGGTTCGGTTCGCTCGGCTCAGCGTAAAGCGCCGAGGTCAGGGTTACGTTCGTTCACCTTCGGGCGCCACACTTTCGGTTGAAAGGTCGCGACGGGACGACGTCGGCAGGCACGCCGCAAACGAACAAAAACGTACAGACGACGTCGGAAACCGCCGACAGACGGGGGAGCAGCACGACCACGACCACGACCAGACACCGAGCGCGAACGAGACACACGCGAACCACCCCCACCGGCCAAAGGGCACCACACAACAACCCAGAGCACCACGTGTCGACACCAGAGCAACCCGCCGCTCACGCGACATGGCTGGCACCGAAGGGCAACCGCCCGCAACTGCGCTTTCCGCGCCGGCCCGGATGCACGTCGTGCTACAACAACACCACTACCGTACACAGCCGCTGTTCACAACATCACTATCAATGGCGCGCCCGCGGCTCGCCGCCGTCGCAGTCGCAGCCCCAACGCCAGCACTTTTGCACCACCATTCACACGCACCGCAACACAGCTCGCCGACACAGCCGAACAAAACAAACACCACACAACAACAGCAACAACGCCGCCGCCTCTACTTGTGCCGGCGACCCACCCCGCCGATGGCGCACCTCTCGCCAGCCGGCAATCGACACACACGCACCCACCCACCGGGGCCCAGTGCAAAAAAAAAAAAAAAAAAAACACACAAAAACAAAAAAACCAAACAACACAAACGACACGGGAAGCGCACACCGCCACTTCGCGCGCACGCCACCAACCAGTCGTCGTCTCAAAATAACAAACACAAACAAAATAAACTAACAACTAGGGCAACACAAAACAAAAACGCCTCGCACGAACCGCCCACAAAAAGGACAAGCACACGCACAGCCTCTGCTGACGACCACGACGCAGCGGCACGCTGCTCCTGTCCCGCGCCCCGCGCCCCACTCGATTCACAACTCACGCGACACCGTCAACGACGGGCTCGCTTCCCGCAACCTACCACCTTTCCGCCACGACGCACAGCCCCAGCCCCACCCGACGACGCCCGTGGCAACGACTGCACTTTCACCACCGCCTCCCCCTTCCCCCCCAAAACACACACACACACACACACACAGCCAGCCAAAAACGCACTCGCGACCCACACATGCACGTGCATCGGCACACGCCAACCAGTCAACGTCGACAACCACACGCAAGGCTCGAAACGAAACCGGCGTCCTTCCACGTTGCCATCAAGCTACGCGACACAAGACACAAGGAACCAACACAACAGCCGGCCCCACTAATTCCCACTCTCACGCCGCAAAAAGCACACCGAAACCGCCAAACGCACGCACATTCCCCTTCGCACTGACACCACCGACCGGCTCGCTACCACACACCTCTCGGCAGCCGTTTCACGCCAATTCGCCACACCGCCCACACAGTCGACAAGCGCCCGCCCTGTACGGCACACGCAACGACGCAGCGCAGCAAAGGGCGCCCGCAACACATACCTCTCCGCCGCCCGACGCGCCAACCGCCACACCACACCGCCAGCCACTCGCAAATTGTGCACTGCCACCAGCCACACGTCCAACACGCCGCGCCGCCTCCGGCCACCCGCCAGGGGGCGCTCACGTCCGCGACAACAGCGCGGCCCGCCGGGCCGGGCCGAACCGAACCGAGCCGCCGCTGCTCTGCACTCGGCACGGCCACACCCTGCTGCAGACCGGGCTCGTCCCTCTGTACGCGTCTGCCTGCGCATCAACACAACACGACCTTTTTTTTTTTTTTCCTCTCTACCGCCATCCCTTCTTCTCGCGTTTTACTCGTTGTTGCAGCAGCGGCGCACACCTACACATCCACAGCCCCAGCCGAGCCGGCCTCACCTCAGGGCCCGCCGCCAGCGTCTCCTCCTCGGGCACAGGTGCGGTGCTGTGGCCGCCCATCCAACCGCATTGCTGGCCGTCCAGCCACCAGGCGTTCCCACTGCCGCGAGCCACGCCGCGCACCGACCCTGCTGCAGAAAACGAAGCATAGCCAGAGACCGACCGATACACAAAGCAAGCCGTCGCCTCGCCTCTTGTCCTTCCTGCCTTCCTTCCGCCCCCGCCCTTCTCACACCACCGCCTCTCCACTTTCGCCCCCCCCCCCCTCCTTTTTTTTCTTCTTTCTTTCTTTCTTTGGCCCTCTCTCCTTCCCGCCATGGCGGTTACGGCACCGCCTGCAGCGGCAGATTTTTTGCGCCCACACGCCTACTCCTACCACCATTAACCTTGCCCTGCCCTGCCCATCAACGTCGCAGTCGAACCGACGCTTGCCAACACACTGCCCACGTTCCTTTCTCTTTTCGGCCTACGCCCATTACGCGCCGCCGCCACAGCACCTTCCCTTCCCACAACACACCGACGTCATCACACGCACCCAAAACAGGGGCCACGACCGTGTTCCTCGCCCACTCCCATCCCGCACGGTACGCACATTCCCAACTACTACCGCGCACCCTCCCTTTCCACTCTGTGTGTCTCTGTGTCTGTGTCCTGTCCGCGCGTGACGCCTCTCAACATCCGCCGTCCCCCGTCCCGTTTTCGCCCCCATGCCGTCGTCGCGCCGCCTCCTCCCCGTCCACCGCCGCCCCTGTCCGCCCCGCACCACACCATACACCGCTGCTTGTCCCGGCCGTTGCCACCAAAGGCGCCGACCGCAAACGCGCCACGCCGCAGCCCCCGTGCGTCTCGCGCTCGCTTGCATCTCCGTGCCGACGCTGCCTCTCTTCCCACTCGCACTCGACCTCGACAACACAGTCTTTGGCTCCGCCACTGCGTGTTCCGGTGGTACGCACGCTGCAACACGTATGTATTCATTACCAGAGCGATGGCGAGGCATGACAGCATCTCTGTCTGACCAGAGAGTTCTTTATCGCTGCTAGTCGGCGCTTGGACCGCGCCAGACGACAGTAGTGGCACGCACCGGGTCGCCAGGAACAGTTGTTATATATATTGTAGCGCGAGTCGGGAGAGGTAGTAGTCGGTCGACAGTAGTAGCGGGTGGACGGTTGTACTGAGCGGGCGTCGGCGGCGTGCTCTGCTCGTCTCGCGACTCTGGTCACGGTTCGGGACGATGTATAGTATATTGTGTTATAATCAAGAGGTGGTGTGACGCTGCATTGCGCAAATCTGATAACGTATGTTCATTGTACTTATTTTGTTCAACAACACAAGCCCCACTATTACTTTTTTTCTAAAGTAACTTTTGTCTCTTAACGAAAAACATTCACTTTTTAAAGACTACTTCCTATGGCATTTCCCTCCAAGGAGTGCAATTAATTACCAGCCAGCACTCATTCATTGCACACAGCTGTGTAAGGGGTATCTACAATCGAGGAGCGGATATAAATGCAATTTTTTGTTTCTTTTTGTTTTTTGTTTTGTGTGTGTGTTGTAACCTCCCAGCAATATTTAAAATAATGGACAATGTTATTTACGGATGCTAATGGACATTGCGCTAATTGTAACCTCGCCCACAATGAGAGGTATTGAAAATGGCAACAACAATGTGCAATTCGCAATCTGACTCAAATATAAAGTCTTCACACAACATTTAAAAAAGTCCGTTCAGTGACAAGAAACTTCAATTAAACCGAAATATCGGTCTTTGGCCCTGTGCAAAACAATCGGAATTAAAGTCTTACCTCCGAATAAATGGATGTCACATTTCTGCTCTGGTTGTTGCGCAGCGCTTGGAGGAACTGCATTGCAAATAATAATATTCTCTTTTTTTGTGATTTTAGTGACATTTTTCTTCAAAGAAGTGGAACGAACTCTTTAGTTCAATAAAAGATTAAATGTTTGAAAAATGCT
>NW_025725387.1:27500-30000 GCF_021461395.2 Schistocerca americana | reverse complement strand
GCAGGACGGTGGCCATGGAAGTCGGAATCCGCTAAGGAGTGTGTAACAACTCACCTGCCGAAGCAACTAGCCCTGAAAATGGATGGCGCTGAAGCGTCGTGCCTATACTCGGCCGTCAGTCTGGCAGTCATGGCCGGTCCTTGCGGCCGGCCGCGAAGCCCTGACGAGTAGGAGGGTCGCGGCGGTGGGCGCAGAAGGGTCTGGGCGTGAGCCTGCCTGGAGCCGCCGTCGGTGCAGATCTTGGTGGTAGTAGCAAATACTCCAGCGAGGCCCTGGAGGGCTGACGCGGAGAAGGGTTTCGTGTGAACAGCCGTTGCACACGAGTCAGTCGATCCTAAGCCCTAGGAGAAATCCGATGTTGATGGGGGCCGTCATAGCATGATGCACTTTGTGCTGGCCCCCGTTGGGCGAAAGGGAATCCGGTTCCTATTCCGGAACCCGGCAGCGGAACCGATACAAGTCGGGCCCCTCTTTTAGAGATGCTCGTCGGGGTAACCCAAAAGGACCCGGAGACGCCGTCGGGAGATCGGGGAAGAGTTTTCTTTTCTGCATGAGCGTTCGAGTTCCCTGGAATCCTCTAGCAGGGAGATAGGGTTTGGAACGCGAAGAGCACCGCAGTTGCGGCGGTGTCCCGATCTTCCCCTCGGACCTTGAAAATCCGGGAGAGGGCCACGTGGAGGTGTCGCGCCGGTTCGTACCCATATCCGCAGCAGGTCTCCAAGGTGAAGAGCCTCTAGTCGATAGAATAATGTAGGTAAGGGAAGTCGGCAAATTGGATCCGTAACTTCGGGATAAGGATTGGCTCTGAGGATCGGGGCGTGTCGGGCTTGGTCGGGAAGTGGGTCAGCGCTAACGTGCCGGGCCTGGGCGAGGTGAGTGCCGTAGGGGTGCCGGTAAGTGCGGGCGTTTAGCGCGGGCGTGGTCTGCTCTCGCCGTTGGTTGGCCTCGTGCTGGCCGGCGGTGCAGGATGCGCGCGCCTGCGCGGCGTTCGCGCCCCGGTGCTTCAACCTGCGTGCAGGATCCGAGCTCGGTCCCGTGCCTTGGCCTCCCACGGATCTTCCTTGCTGCGAGGCCGCGTCCGCCTTAGCGTGCTCCTCCGGGGGCGCGCGGGTGCGCGGATTCTCTTCGGCCGCCATTCAACGATCAACTCAGAACTGGCACGGACTGGGGGAATCCGACTGTCTAATTAAAACAAAGCATTGCGATGGCCCTAGCGGGTGTTGACGCAATGTGATTTCTGCCCAGTGCTCTGAATGTCAACGTGAAGAAATTCAAGCAAGCGCGGGTAAACGGCGGGAGTAACTATGACTCTCTTAAGGTGGCCAAGTGGCGGCGGTGTGGCTGCATCCGGACTTGGCTTTTCGAAGTGCGGTCTTGATGTAGTCGTGCTGCTGCTGCGAGGTGCCTTCCTTGGGTTATAGTTACAGGGAGAGTGATGCGCAATACATGGGCCTAGCCCTCTTAGCCTCTCCTCTCCTGCGGTCTTCTCCCCTTCTCGTGGGCCCGCTGATTTTTGCAGAGTGGAAGACCGCACCAGGGGCTTGGGGGGGTTACCAGCCCCCCCTCGCATTATCCCTTTATAGTTGGGGGCAGCCGACAAGAAACAAGAGATGGTGGCCCTTCCGCTGAAGGTGCCACCCCAGCTACCCCAGCACCTATCCGGCCAACCGGCCGTAACGAAAATGCGATAGTTTGTGTAGCTCCCTTTGCTTGCAGTGAGTGCCACCGCACTTTTACCACGAAGAACGGTCTCGGGGTCCATCGCCGCCGCCAACACCCTGCGGCCGCCAACGCTGAGATCGTGACGGAGAGGCATCGCGCGAGGTGGACGGAGGAAGAAGTCCTGTCGCTCGCCAAGGCAGAGGCCGAACTGTTCCTGGAGAGGGACGCCCGGTTCTTCTTTGTAAATCAAGAACTTACCAGGATGTTCCCCGACCGAACGCTTGAGGCAATCAAGTGCCGACGGCGGCAAGCTGCCCACAAGCAGCTTGTCCGCCAATTCATGGAGGCACTTGAGATCGGTCGGGGTGAAGAGCCGGCGTCCCGCCGTGGAGCAGCGAGCTCGCTGCCTGACGCGGGCGAGGCCGCTGCGCCGCCCGTCGACGCAGCCGAGGACTTCGCGGCCGACACCACCGGGCCGCCGCCGGAGGGGCCGACTGACGCCGCCATCTGGGAGCATCTGGCGGGGCTACCTGCTTCCGCCCAGCGTTTCTCTGCCCTGGATCGAGTCATTGGTCTGGGGCGGGGCACGCCGCCCGATGTCATCCTGGGCATGCTCCCGGATGCCCTTGCGTCGGTCGGGTCCAGGGGGGAGAGGTCGATCACCAGGACACAGCGGCCGCGCCAACCATCCAAGCGGCCGCCTGCCGCCCCGCCGCTGCAGAAGCGCAAGCGGCGCCGCTGGGAATACGCGCGGACACAGGACGCCTTCCGTAGGTCGCGTGCGCGTTGCGTGCGCGGCTTGCTGGACGGCACCCTGCTGCAGCCGCCACCCGACATC
>NW_025725387.1:17500-22500 GCF_021461395.2 Schistocerca americana | reverse complement strand
AGTTATCTCCAATATGCGACATTCCCGCTGTCCCTATACATGAGCTGCGGGCTGTACCAGTTACGAGCTAGAGACGCGACCGCGTTGCTCTCTGTACGAATGCCGATGCTGAGCGGTCAGCTAGGAGGCGCTCCATCCATGTCGGTACCGGTGAGCGTTGCACTCGCAGTCGCAAGAACGTACGGCAAGTATATTACCTGGAAGAGTCAATGACAGTCCACGCCCCCCTGCGTGGGAAGAGTCTTTCTAGGCCATGACCCACCGGAAGGGCGCAGCGTCCCCCACCCCAGACATGTGACGTCACACCATCGGTATTGACGACTAGACTGATTCCTTATAATCATTTGCCATACACCGGTGGAAGCTGCCGAGACGAGTAACTACATAGCGGGCTCGCCGTGTCACTAATGTACAGAGATACAACAGTTTCGACTGGAACCGGATTAAACGTATACACGGCGCTGATTAGTAATAGATAGAGCCATCAGAATACAGATAATGTATACAACTGTCCGTATACATGCTGAAAGACTCTGCTCACAATCACAACCACACGTCAGCCACACACCCTTATCACGCACTACTCTCTGCCTGTAACACGCACACAGACAATATGTAAGCACCAGCATGGAACAACACCCAGTGCATCCTCTCCGCCACATTAGACAATCCACACTGTCATAACCAGACTGGGAGGTCCACTCAGAAAACAGAATATCCCACCCACCCGACAACCACCATTGCTCAGCCAAGCCACCAACACCCACACATGTCCTACACAGGGGTGCACCCAACATCACAATACTGCCTCCTCTCACAGCACACAAACAATGGCAGGAATGAAAGACACAGGTCTGCCACAAGCATGGAATGAGAGCGCCGCCTGTCATGAGCCAAAGGTGCATCCTGACGTGGCAAATCAGATGATGCCGCAGGCATCCACTTACTATAATCACAATCAACAAACCGGCCGCCCCGCCCCGCCCCCCATTAAACCTTTCCTTACAACAATGTGTACCTTAACCTAACCTATATCGTACCGTAACCTAACCTATATCGTACCGTAACCTAACCTATGTCGTACCGTAACCTAACCTATGTCGTACCGTAACCTAACCTATGTCGTACCGTAACCTAACCTATGTCGTACCGTAACCTAACCTATGTCGTACCGTAACCTAACCTATGTCGTACCGTAACCTAACCTATGTCGTACCGTAACCTAACCTATGTCGTACCGTAACCTAACCTATGTCGTACCGTAACCTAACCTATGTCGTACCGTAACCTAACCTATGTCGTACCGTAACCTAACCTATGTCGTACCGTAACCTAACCTATGTCGTACCGTAACCTAACCTATGTCGTACCGTAACCTAACCTATGTCGTACCGTAACCTAACCTATGTCGTACCTTAACCTAACCTATGTCGTACCTTAACCTACCCTATGTCGTACCTTAACCTAACCTATGTCGTACCTTAACCTAACCTATGTCGTACCTTAACCTAACCTATGTCGTACCTTAACCTAACCTATGTCGTACCTTAACCTAACCTATGTCGTACCTTAACCTAACCTATGTCGTACCTTAACCTAACCTATGTCGTACCTTAACCTAACCTATGTCGTACCTTAACCTAACCTATGTCGTACCTTAACCTAACCTATGTCGTACCTTAACCTAACCTATGTCGTACCTTAACCTAACCTATGTCGTACCTTAACCTAACCTATGTCGTACCTTAACCTAACCTATGTCGTACCTTAACCTAACCTATGTCGTACCTTAACCTAACCTATGTCGTACCTTAACCTAACCTATGTCGTACCTTAACCTAACCTATGTCGTACCTTAACCTAACCTATGTCGTACCTTAACCTAACCTATGTCGTACCTTAACCTAACCTATGTCGTACCTTAACCTAACCTATGTCGTACCTTAACCTAACCTATGTCGTACCTTAACCTAACCTATGTCGTACCTTAACCTAACCTATGTCGTACCTTAACCTAACCTATGTCGTACCTTAACCTAACCTATGTCGTACCTTAACCTAACCTATGTCGTACCTTAACCTAACCTATGTCGTACCTTAACCTAACCTATGTCGTACCTTAACCTAACCTATGTCGTACCTTAACCTAACCTATGTCGTACCTTAACCTAACCTATGTCGTACCTTAACCTAACCTATGTCGTACCTTAACCTAACCTATGTCGTACCTTAACCTAACCTATGTCGTACCTTAACCTAACCTATGTCGTACCTTAACCTAACCTATGTCGTACCTTAACCTAACCTGTATTGCGCCTTAACCTAACCTGTATTGCGCCTTAACGTAACCTGTATTGCGCCTTAACGTAACCTGTATTGCGCCTTAACGTAACCTGTATTGCGCCTTAACGTAACCTGTATTGCGCCTTAACGTAACCTGTATTGCGCCTTAACGTAACCTGTATTGCGCCTTAACGTAACCTGTATTGCGCCTTAACGTAACCTGTATTGCGCCTTAACGTAACCTGTATTGCGCCTTAACGTAACCTGTATTGCGCCTTAACGTAACCTGTATTGCGCCTTAACGTAACCTGTATTGCGCCTTAACGTAACCTGTATTGCGCCTTAACGTAACCTGTATTGCGCCTTAACGTAACCTGTATTGCGCCTTAACGTAACCTGTATTGCGCCTTAACGTAACCTGTATTGCGCCTTAACGTAACCTGTATTGCGCCTTAACGTAACCTGTATTGCGCCTTAACGTAACCTGTATTGCGCCTTAACGTAACCTGTATTGCGCCTTAACGTAACCTGTATTGCGCCTTAACGTAACCTGTATTGCGCCTTAACGTAACCTGTATTGCGCCTTAACGTAACCTGCATTGCGCCTTAACGTAACCTGCATTGCGCCTTAACGTAACCTGTATTGCGCCTTAACGTAACCTGCATTGCGCCTTAACGTAACCTGCATTGCGCCTTAACGTAACCTGTATTGCGCCTTAACGTAACCTGTATTGCGCCTTAACGTAACCTGTATTGCGCCTTAACGTAACCTGTATTGCGCCTTAACGTAACCTGTATTGCGCCTTAACGTAACCTGTATTGCGCCTTAACGTAACCTGTATTGCGCCTTAACGTAACCTGTATTGCGCCTTAACGTAACCGATATTGCGCCTTAACGTAACCTATATTGCGCCGTAACGTAACCTATATTGCGCCGTAACGTAACCCACATTGCCCCTTAACGTAACCTATATTGCGCCGTAACGTAACCTATATTGCGCCGTAACGTAACCCACATTGCCCCTTAACGTAACCCACATTGCCCCTTAACGTAACCCACATTGCCCCTTAACGTAACCCAACACACGTTGGGCCTTAACCCAACACACGTTGGGCCTTAACCCAACACACGTTGGGCCGTAACCCAACACACGTTGGGCCTTAACCCAACACACGTTGGGCCTTAACCCAACACACGTTGGGCCTTAACCCAACACACGTTGGGCCTTAACCTGCTCTGTAATTGTCATACGACGCGTTAAATTAGTGTAGTGTTGCCTAACTGCAACCCCCGCAATATAGTTTGCTACTCGCACTGCCCGGTCCCCAGTGTATCGCTTCATGTTAAACACCTTGCAGCTATACACTGTAATGTGGATGGCAGCAGGACGTACATGCTCAATGCCCTTTGCAGTTGTTCATTGGCATTTGCAGTTGTTCATTGGCATTCGCATGGCGAAGCACTTAGCCTACGCTGTGGTACGGCCTGTGTCAACTGTCCGCTGATGTTGTACGTCCAAATCACACACTGTACTGCACATTGGTCCTCATGTACTGAATGATACATCGTGGTACATGTGACCGTACAACGACTGCGCCAACAACGGCGAACCATGCGGTCCAAATGTTGTGCACTCAGCTACGTGTCGTCTCCCTATAAGAGCTGGATTGCAGTGTGGTATGCCCTGGATGGCGATCAGCATGAGCCGTCTGTTGATGTAGTGGCGCGTGTTGTCAGACGTAGTCGTCTCTTCTCACACACCGTGATAGCACGGTGCACTGCGTTCCACATCTGCGACATGCGACAGAGGCCGGTTGACAGTCGTTCGCGCAATGGACATCGCATACGTACGGGGGCCACCTTCCACGTGTTCGCTAAGCGTGGACATGTTGTTGCGTGTATGTGGGCAGACAGTGTGTCGTGACACCTGACACAGGCATGCAACAATCGTTGAATTTGCAAATGGCGATGGACGCCTACGTTTGCTGGTGACGTTACGCAAATGAACAACTGGTAAACCGTTGTGGTGCGGTTGTTCTCGCTAGGGGTGAATCAGTGATGGCGACGATCGGTTGAGCTACCAACCGGTTGTTGCAGCGATACCCACCATGCCCACGAACGTGAATGGCATGTGGGTGTGAAGCGATACGCGGCGGTGGCTGGGTGGGACCGTCCCCGGCCGGTGAGGGGGGGCCTCCCGGCGTGTTGGCCGTGCGGTGCGTGGGCGCACGCGCTACAGCCGGCTGGTGGGGGCGGCCAGTGGCAGGCGCGCCGGCCGACGGAGGCGGCAGGCGGCGCAGCTGCGCGCCGGCGCACCCTGCACGCGGCGCCGTGCGGCCAAAGTAGGTCCTCGCGGGCCCGGTGCGAAGCGCGGTGGACATCTGCAGTGTGCTGGTCCGATTGAGGACTGTGTGCGCTGAGGATGCGCCGCCGCCCGGCGCTCGGCGCCGCGACGCCGTCTGCTGCTCGGTCGCCTCTGCGGTTCTCGCAGGTGGTTTGTATCGCAGCTGTGCGGACGTGTTGGCGCGTGCGCTGTGCTGGGAGAGTTCGCTTCGGCACCCAAGTGGGGCTTTTGTCCTTCTGTGGCGCTGGCGTTGGAGCTGCCGGTCACCGTAGGTGGCGCGTGTTGTCTCCCGCCGGCAATGCCACGACAGCACGCTCCCGGGCCTCTGTCGGCAGCGGCAAGCTCAGTTGGGAGCACGGGTGGTCGCACCTA
>NW_025725387.1:2500-7500 GCF_021461395.2 Schistocerca americana | reverse complement strand
ACCTAACCTATGTCGTACCTTAACCTAACCTATGTCGTACCTTAACCTAACCTATGTCGTACCTTAACCTAACCTATGTCGTACCTTAACCTAACCTATGTCGTACCTTAACCTAACCTATGTCGTACCTTAACCTAACCTATGTCGTACCTTAACCTAACCTATGTCGTACCTTAACCTAACCTATGTCGTACCTTAACCTAACCTATGTCGTACCTTAACCTAACCTATGTCGTACCTTAACCTAACCTATGTCGTACCTTAACCTAACCTATGTCGTACCTTAACCTAACCTATGTCGTACCTTAACCTAACCTATGTCGTACCTTAACCTAACCTATGTCGTACCTTAACCTAACCTATGTCGTACCTTAACCTAACCTATGTCGTACCTTAACCTAACCTATGTCGTACCTTAACCTAACCTGTATTGCGCCTTAACCTAACCTGTATTGCGCCTTAACCTAACCTGTATTGCGCCTTAACGTAACCTGTATTGCGCCTTAACGTAACCTGTATTGCGCCTTAACGTAACCTGTATTGCGCCTTAACGTAACCTGTATTGCGCCTTAACGTAACCTGTATTGCGCCTTAACGTAACCTGTATTGCGCCTTAACGTAACCTGTATTGCGCCTTAACGTAACCTGTATTGCGCCTTAACGTAACCTGTATTGCGCCTTAACGTAACCTGTATTGCGCCTTAACGTAACCTGTATTGCGCCTTAACGTAACCTGTATTGCGCCTTAACGTAACCTGTATTGCGCCTTAACGTAACCTGTATTGCGCCTTAACGTAACCTGTATTGCGCCTTAACGTAACCTGTATTGCGCCTTAACGTAACCTGTATTGCGCCTTAACGTAACCTGTATTGCGCCTTAACGTAACCTGTATTGCGCCTTAACGTAACCTGTATTGCGCCTTAACGTAACCTGTATTGCGCCTTAACGTAACCTGTATTGCGCCTTAACGTAACCTGTATTGCGCCTTAACGTAACCTGTATTGCGCCTTAACGTAACCTGTATTGCGCCTTAACGTAACCTGCATTGCGCCTTAACGTAACCTGCATTGCGCCTTAACGTAACCTGTATTGCGCCTTAACGTAACCTGCATTGCGCCTTAACGTAACCTGCATTGCGCCTTAACGTAACCTGTATTGCGCCTTAACGTAACCTGTATTGCGCCTTAACGTAACCTGTATTGCGCCTTAACGTAACCTGTATTGCGCCTTAACGTAACCTGTATTGCGCCTTAACGTAACCTGTATTGCGCCTTAACGTAACCTGTATTGCGCCTTAACGTAACCTGTATTGCGCCTTAACGTAACCGATATTGCGCCTTAACGTAACCTATATTGCGCCGTAACGTAACCTATATTGCGCCGTAACGTAACCCACATTGCCCCTTAACGTAACCTATATTGCGCCGTAACGTAACCTATATTGCGCCGTAACGTAACCCACATTGCCCCTTAACGTAACCCACATTGCCCCTTAACGTAACCCACATTGCCCCTTAACGTAACCCAACACACGTTGGGCCTTAACCCAACACACGTTGGGCCTTAACCCAACACACGTTGGGCCGTAACCCAACACACGTTGGGCCTTAACCCAACACACGTTGGGCCTTAACCCAACACACGTTGGGCCTTAACCCAACACACGTTGGGCCTTAACCTGCTCTGTAATTGTCATACGACGCGTTAAATTAGTGTAGTGTTGCCTAACTGCAACCCCCGCAATATAGTTTGCTACTCGCACTGCCCGGTCCCCAGTGTATCGCTTCATGTTAAACACCTTGCAGCTATACACTGTAATGTGGATGGCAGCAGGACGTACATGCTCAATGCCCTTTGCAGTTGTTCATTGGCATTTGCAGTTGTTCATTGGCATTCGCATGGCGAAGCACTTAGCCTACGCTGTGGTACGGCCTGTGTCAACTGTCCGCTGATGTTGTACGTCCAAATCACACACTGTACTGCACATTGGTCCTCATGTACTGAATGATACATCGTGGTACATGTGACCGTACAACGACTGCGCCAACAACGGCGAACCATGCGGTCCAAATGTTGTGCACTCAGCTACGTGTCGTCTCCCTATAAGAGCTGGATTGCAGTGTGGTATGCCCTGGATGGCGATCAGCATGAGCCGTCTGTTGATGTAGTGGCGCGTGTTGTCAGACGTAGTCGTCTCTTCTCACACACCGTGATAGCACGGTGCACTGCGTTCCACATCTGCGACATGCGACAGAGGCCGGTTGACAGTCGTTCGCGCAATGGACATCGCATACGTACGGGGGCCACCTTCCACGTGTTCGCTAAGCGTGGACATGTTGTTGCGTGTATGTGGGCAGACAGTGTGTCGTGACACCTGACACAGGCATGCAACAATCGTTGAATTTGCAAATGGCGATGGACGCCTACGTTTGCTGGTGACGTTACGCAAATGAACAACTGGTAAACCGTTGTGGTGCGGTTGTTCTCGCTAGGGGTGAATCAGTGATGGCGACGATCGGTTGAGCTACCAACCGGTTGTTGCAGCGATACCCACCATGCCCACGAACGTGAATGGCATGTGGGTGTGAAGCGATACGCGGCGGTGGCTGGGTGGGACCGTCCCCGGCCGGTGAGGGGGGGCCTCCCGGCGTGTTGGCCGTGCGGTGCGTGGGCGCACGCGCTACAGCCGGCTGGTGGGGGCGGCCAGTGGCAGGCGCGCCGGCCGACGGAGGCGGCAGGCGGCGCAGCTGCGCGCCGGCGCACCCTGCACGCGGCGCCGTGCGGCCAAAGTAGGTCCTCGCGGGCCCGGTGCGAAGCGCGGTGGACATCTGCAGTGTGCTGGTCCGATTGAGGACTGTGTGCGCTGAGGATGCGCCGCCGCCCGGCGCTCGGCGCCGCGACGCCGTCTGCTGCTCGGTCGCCTCTGCGGTTCTCGCAGGTGGTTTGTATCGCAGCTGTGCGGACGTGTTGGCGCGTGCGCTGTGCTGGGAGAGTTCGCTTCGGCACCCAAGTGGGGCTTTTGTCCTTCTGTGGCGCTGGCGTTGGAGCTGCCGGTCACCGTAGGTGGCGCGTGTTGTCTCCCGCCGGCAATGCCACGACAGCACGCTCCCGGGCCTCTGTCGGCAGCGGCAAGCTCAGTTGGGAGCACGGGTGGTCGCACCTAAAGCGTCTACTCGCCAAACTCCGGGCGATTGCGCCTCTCTCGAACCCGACCAAGTACTTAGGACGGCGCTGCGCGCCGCCGGGACCTGAGAGGGTTTCGAGGTGTATGGTGCAGGGGAGCTCAGCCTCCTCCTGTTTGCAGAATAATTGAGCGGACGCTTGCGTGTTCGCGCGGGCCCCCGGGACACACTCCCGGGCGGCCGGCTGCTCAGCTCTAGTTGACGCAGCTCCCTGGTTGATCCTGCCAGTAGTCATATGCTTGTCTCAAAGATTAAGCCATGCATGTCTCAGTACAAGCCGCATTAAGGTGAAACCGCGAATGGCTCATTAAATCAGTTATGGTTCCTTAGATCGTACCCACGTTACTTGGATAACTGTGGTAATTCTAGAGCTAATACATGCAAACAGAGTCCCGACCAGAGATGGAAGGGACGCTTTTATTAGATCAAAACCAATCGGTCGGCTCGTCCGGTCCGTTTGCCTTGGTGACTCTGAATAACTTTGGGCTGATCGCACGGTCCTCGTACCGGCGACGCATCTTTCAAATGTCTGCCTTATCAACTGTCGATGGTAGGTTCTGCGCCTACCATGGTTGTAACGGGTAACGGGGAATCAGGGTTCGATTCCGGAGAGGGAGCCTGAGAAACGGCTACCACATCCAAGGAAGGCAGCAGGCGCGCAAATTACCCACTCCCGGCACGGGGAGGTAGTGACGAAAAATAACGATACGGGACTCATCCGAGGCCCCGTAATCGGAATGAGTACACTTTAAATCCTTTAACGAGTATCTATTGGAGGGCAAGTCTGGTGCCAGCAGCCGCGGTAATTCCAGCTCCAATAGCGTATATTAAAGTTGTTGCGGTTAAAAAGCTCGTAGTTGGATTTGTGTCCCACGCTGTTGGTTCACCGCCCGTCGGTGTTTAACTGGCATGTATCGTGGGACGTCCTGCCGGTGGGGCGAGCTGAAGGCGTGCGACGCGCCTCGTGCGTGCTCGTGCGTCCCGAGGCGGACCCCGTTGCAATCCTACCAGGGTGCTCTTGAGTGAGTGTCTCGGTGGGCCGGCACGTTTACTTTGAACAAATTAGAGTGCTTAAAGCAGGCAAGCCCGCCTGAATACTGTGTGCATGGAATAATGGAATAGGACCTCGGTTCTATTTTGTTGGTTTTCGGAACCCGAGGTAATGATTAATAGGGACAGGCGGGGGCATTCGTATTGCGACGTTAGAGGTGAAATTCTTGGATCGTCGCAAGACGAACAGAAGCGAAAGCATTTGCCAAGTATGTTTTCATTAATCAAGAACGAAAGTTAGAGGTTCGAAGGCGATCAGATACCGCCCTAGTTCTAACCATAAACGATGCCAGCCAGCGATCCGCCGCAGTTCCTCCGATGACTCGGCGGGCAGCCTCCGGGAAACCAAAGCTTTTGGGTTCCGGGGGAAGTATGGTTGCAAAGCTGAAACTTAAAGGAATTGACGGAAGGGCACCACCAGGAGTGGAGCCTGCGGCTTAATTTGACTCAACACGGGAAACCTCACCAGGCCCGGACACCGGAAGGATTGACAGATTGATAGCTCTTTCTTGATTCGGTGGGTGGTGGTGCATGGCCGTTCTTAGTTGGTGGAGCGATTTGTCTGGTTAATTCCGATAACGAACGAGACTCTAGCCTGCTAACTAGTCGCGTGACATCCTTCGTGCTGTCAGCGATTACTTTTCTTCTTAGAGGGACAGGCGGCTTCTAGCCGCACGAGATTGAGCAATAACAGGTCTGTGATGCCCTTAGATGTTCTGGGCCGCACGCGCGCTACACTGAAGGAATCAGCGTGTCTTCCTAGGCCG
>NW_025725386.1:0-33310 GCF_021461395.2 Schistocerca americana | reverse complement strand
TGAATCTCGACGCAATTTGAGTGTTCCATCGTCATTAGGAGGCCCTAAACGTTACAATTCACTATCAGTTTTGCGTCGGATTCGAAAATCTAGACTTACAAGAGAACGACCGTAAGGTTCCCGAGGCAGCATTAGACCCTTGGAGACAAGTCGGCTGGAGGACGATGTATTGAATCTCGACGCAATTTGAGTGTTCCATCGGCATTAGGAGGCCCTGAACGTTTCAATTAACTATCATTTTGCGTCGGATTCGAAAATCTAGACTTACAAGAGAACGACCATCAGGTGCCCGAGGCAGCATTAGACCCTTGGAGACAAGTCGGCTGGAGGCCGATGTATTGAATCTCGACGCAATTTGAGTGTTCCATCGTCATTAGGAGGCCCTAAACGTTACAATTAACTATCATTTTTGCGTCGGGTTCGAAAATCTAGACTCAAAGGAGAAGGACCATAAGGTGCCCGAGGCAGCAACAGACCCTTGGAGACAAGTCGGCTGGAGGCCGATGTATTGAATCTCGACGCAATTGAGTGTTCCATCGTCATTACAAGGCCCTGAACGTTACATTTAACTATCATTTTTGCGTCGGATTCGAAAATTTAGACTCACAGGAGAAAGACCATGAGGTGCCTGAGGCAGCAACAGACCCTTGGAGACAAGTCGGCTGGAGGCGATGTATTGAATCTCGACGCAATTTGAGTGTTCCATCGTCATTAGGAGGCCCTAAACGTTACAATTCACTATCAGTTTTGCGTCGGGTTCGAAAATCTAGACTCACAGGAGAAGGACCATGTGGTGCCCGAGGCAGCATTAGACCCTTGGAGACAAGTCGCTGCAGGCCGATGTATTGAATCTCGATGCAATTTGAGTGTTCCATCGTCATTACAAGGCCCTGAACGTTACAATTAACTATCATTTTTGCGTCGGATTCGAAAATCTAGACTCACAGGAGAACGACCATAAGGCGCCCGATGCAGCAATAGACCCTTGGAGACAAGTCGGCTGGTGGCCGATGTATTGAATCTCGACGCAATTTGAGTGTTCCATCGGCATTAGGAGGCCCTGAACGTTACAAGTAACTATCATTTTTGCGTCGGATTCGAAAATCTAGACTCACCGGAGACGGACCATGTGGTGCCCGAGGCAGCGATATCCCTTGGAGACAAGTCGGCTGGAGGCCGATGTATTGAATCTCGACGCAATTTGAGAGTTCCATCGACATTAGGAGGCCCTGAACCTTACAATTAACTATCTATTTTGCGTCGGATTCGAAAATGTAGACTCACAGGAGAAGGACCATGAGGTGCCCGAGGCAGCAATAGACCCTTGGAGACAAGTCGGCTGGAGGCCGATGTATTGAATCTCGACGCAATTTGAGTGTTCCATCGTCATTAGGAGGCCCTAAACGTTACAATTCACTATCATTTTTGCGTCGGATTCGAAAATCTAGACTCGCAGGAGAAGGACCATGTGGTGCCCGAGGCAGCAACAGACCCTTGGAGACAAGTCGGCTGGAGGCCGATGTATTGGATCTCGACGCAATTTGAGTGTTCCATCGGCATTAGGAGGCCCTGAACGTTACAATTAACTATCATTTTGCGTCGGATTCGAAAATCTAGACTCACAGGAGAACGACCATAAGGTGCCCGAGGCAGCAACAGACCCTTGGAGACAAGTCGGCTGGAGGCCGATGTATTGAATCTCGACGCAATTTGAGTGTTCCATCGTCACTACCAAGGCCCTGAACGTTACAATTAACTATCATTTTTGCGTCGGATTCGAAAATTTAGACTCACAGGAGAAGGACCATGTGGTGCCCGAGGCAGCAATAGACCCTTGGAGACAAGTCGGCTGGAGGCCGATGTATTGAATCTCGACGCAATTTGAGTGTTCCATCGTCATTAGGAGGCCCTAAACGTTACAATTCACTATCATTTTTGCGTCGGATTCGAAAATCTAGACTCGCAGGAGAAGGACCATGTGGTGCCCGAGGCAGCAATAGACCCTTGGAGACAGGTCGGCTGCAGGCCGATGTATTGAATCTCGACGCAATTTGAGTGTTCCATCGTCATTACAAGGCCCTGAACGTTACATTTAACTATCATTTTTGCATCGGATTCGAAAATTTAGACTCACAAGAGAAAGACCATGAGGTGCCTGAGGCAGCAACAGACCCTTGGAGACAAGTCGGCTGGAGGCCGATGTATTGAATCTCGACGCAATTTGAGTGTTCCATCGTCATTAGGAGGCCCTAAACGTTACAATTCACTATCAGTTTTGCGTCGGATTCGAAAATCTAGACTTACAAGAGAACGAACGTAAGGTTCCCGAGGCAGCATTAGACCCTTGGAGACAAGTCGGCTGGAGGACGATGTATTGAATCTCGACGCAATTTGAGTGTTCCATCGGCATTAGGAGGCCCTGAACGTTTCAATTAACTATCATTTTTGCGTCGGATTCGAAAATCTAGACTTACAAGAGAACGACCATCAGGTGCCCGAGGCAGCATTAGACACTTGGAGACAAGTCGGCTGGAGGCCGATGTATTGAATCTCGACGCAATTTGAGTGTTCCATCGTCATTAGGAGGCCCTAAACGTTACAATTAACTATCATTTTTGCGTCGGATTCGATAATCTAGACTTACAAGAGAACGACCATAAGGTGCCCGAGGCAGCAACAGACCCTTGGAGACAAGTCGGCTGGAGGCCGATGTATTGAATCTCGACGCAATTTGAGTGTTCCATCGTCATTAGGAGGCCCTAAACGTTACAATTAACTATCATTTTTGCGTCGGGTTCGAAAATCTAGACTCACAGGAGAAGGACCATAAGGTGCCCGAGGCAGCAACAGACCCTTGGAGACAAGTCGGCTGGAGGCCGATGTATTGAATCTCGACGCAATTTGAGTGTTCCATCGTCATTACAAGGCCCTGAACGTTACATTTAACTATCATTTTTGCGTCGGATTCGAAAATTTAGACTCACAGGAGAAGGACCATGTGGTGCCTGAGGCAGCAACAGACCCTTGGAGACAAGTCGGCTGGAGGCCGATATATTGAATCTCGACGCAATTTGAGTGTTCCATCGTCATTAGGAGGCCCTAAACGTTACAATTCACTATCATTTTTGCGTCGGATTCGAAAATCTAGACTCGCAGAAGGACCATGTGGTGCCCGAGGCAGAATAGACCCTTGGAGACAAGTCGGCTGCAGGCCGATGTATTGAATCTCGATGCAATTTGAGTGTTCCATCGTCATTACAAGGCCCTGAACGTTACATTTAACTATCATTTTTGCGTCGGATTCGAAAATTTAGACTCACAGGAGAAAGACCATGAGGTGCCTGAGGCAGCAACAGTCCCTTGGAGACAAGTCGGCTGGAGGCCGAAGTATTGAATCTCGACGCAATTTGAGTGTTCCATCGTCATTAGGAGGCCCTAAACGTTACAATTAACTATCATTTTTGCGTCAGGTTCGAAAATCTAGACTCACAGGAGAAGGACCATAAGGTGCCCGAGGCAGCAACAGACCCTTGGAGACAAGTCGGCTGGAGGCCGATGTATTGAATCTCGACGCAATTTGAGTGTTCCATCGTAATTACAAGGCCCTGAACGTTACATTTAACTATCATTTTTGCGTCGGATTCGAAAATTTAGACTCACAGGAGAAGGACCATGTGGTGCCTGAGGCAGCAACAGACCCTTGGAGACAAGTCGGCTGAGGGCCGATATATTGAATCTCGACGCAATTTGAGTGTTCCATCGTCATTAGGAGGCCCTAAACGTTACAATTCACTATCATTTTTGCGTCGGATTCGAAAATCTAGACTCGCAGAAGGACCATGTGGTGCCCGAGGCAGAATAGACCCTTGGAGACAAGTCGGTTGCAGGCCGATGTGTTGAATCTCGATGCAATTTGAGTGTTCCATCGTCATTACAAGGCCCTGAACGTTACATTTAACTATCATTTTTGCGTCGGATTCGAAAATGTAGACTCACAGGAGAAGGACCATGAGGTGCCCGAGGCAGCAATAGACCTTGGAGACAAGTCGGCTGGAGGCCGATGTATTGAATCTCGACGCAATTTGAGTGTTCCATCGTCATTAGGAGGCCCTAAACGTTACAATTCACTATCATTTTTGCGTCGGATTCGAAAATCTAGACTCGCAGGAGAAGGACCAAGTGGTGCCCGAGGCAGCAATAGACCCTTGGAGACAAGTCGGCTGGAGGCCGATGTATTGGATCTCGACGCAATTTCAGTGTTCCATCGGCATTAGGAGGCCCTGAACGGTACAATTAACTATCATTTTTGCGTCGGATTCGAAAATCTAGACTCACAGGAGAACGACCATAAGGTGCCCGAGGCAGCAACAGACCCTTGGAGACAAGTCGGCTGGAGGCCGATGTATTGAATCTCGACGCAATTTGAGTGTTCCATCGTCATTTGGAGGCCCTAAACGTTACAATTCACCATCATTTTTGCGTCGGATTCGAAAATCTAGACTCACAGGAGAAGGACCATGTGGTGCCCGAGGCAGCAACAGACCCTTGGAGACAAGTCGGCTGCAGGCCGATGTATTGAATCTCGACGCAATTTGAGTGTTCCATCGTCACTACAAGGCCCTGAACGTTACAATTAACTATCATTTTTGCGTCGGATTCGAAAATTTAGACTCACAGGAGAAGGACCATGTGGTGCCCGAGGCAGCACTAGACCCTGGAGACAAGTCGGCTGGAGGCCGATGTATTGAATCTCGACGCAATTTGAGTGTTCCATCGTCATTAGGAGGCCCTAAACGTTACAATTCACTATCAGTTTTGCGTCGGGTTCGAAAATCTAGACTCACAGGAGAAGGACCATGTGGTGCCCGAGGCAGCAATAGACCCTTGGAGACAAGTCGGCTGCAGGCCGATGTATTGAATCTCGACGCAATTTGAGTGCTCCCATCGGCATTAGAAGGCCATGAACGTTACAATTAACTATCATTTTTGCGTCGGATTCGAAAATCTAGACTCACCGGAGACGGACCATGTGGTGCCCGAGGCAGCGATATACCCTTCGAGACAAGTCGGCTGGAGGCCGATGTATTGAATCTCGACGCAATTTGAGTGTTCCATCGTCATTAGGAGGCCCTGAACGTTACAATTAACAATCATTTTTGCGTCGGATTCGAAAATCTAGACTTACAAGAGAACGAACGTAAGGTTCCCGAGGCAGCATTAGACCCTTGGAGACAAGTCGGCTGGAGGACGATGTATTGAATCTCGACGCAATTTGAGTGTCCCATCGTCATTAGGAGGCCTGAAACGTTACAGTTAACTATCATTATTGCGTCGGATTCGATAATCTAAAATCACAGGAGAACAACCATAAGGTGCCCGAGGCAGCAACAGACCCTTGGAGACAAGTAGGCTGGAGGCCGATGTATTGAATCTCGACGCAATTTGAGTGTTCCATCGTCATTACAAGGCCCTGAACGTTACAATTAACTATCAGTTTTGCGTCGGATTCGAAAATCTAGACTCACCGGAGACGGACCATGTGGTGCCCGAGGCAGCGATATCCCCTTGGAGACAAGTCGGCTGGAGGCCGATGTATTGAATCTCGACGCAATTTGAGAGTTCCATCGTCATTAGGAGGCCCTGAACGTTACAATTAACAATCATTTTTGCGTCGGATTCGAAAATCTAGACTCACAGGAGAACGACCATAAGGTGCCCCAGGCAGCAATAGACCCTTGGAGACAAGTCGGCTGGAGGACGATGTATTGAATCTCGACGCAATTTGGAGTTCCATCGGCATTAGGAGGCCTGAACGTTTCAATTAACTATCATTTTTGCGTCGGATTCGAAAATCTAGACTTACACGAGAACGACCATCAGGTGCCCGAGGCAGCATTAGACCCTTGGAGACAAGTCGGCTGGAGGCCGATGTATTGAATCTCGACGCAATTTGAGTGTTCCATCGTCATTAGGAGGCCCTAAACGTTACAATTAACTATCATTTTTGCGACGGATTCGATAATCTAGACTTACAAGACAACGACCATAAGGTGCCCGAGGCAGCAACAGACCGTTGGAGACAAGTCGGCTGGAGCCGATGTATTGAATCTCGACGCAATTTGAGAGTTCCATCGTCATTAGGAGGCCCTGAACGTTACAATTAACAATCATTTTTGCGTCGGATTCGAAAATCTAGACTCACAGGAGAACGACCATAAGGTGCCCCAGGCAGCAATAGACCCTTGGAGACAAGCCGGCTGGAGGACGATGTATTGAATCTCGACGCAATTTGGGACTTCCATCGGCATTAGGAGGCCCTGAACTTTTCAATTAACTATCATTTTTGCGTCGGGTTCGAAAATCTAGACTCACAGGAGAAGGACCATAGGTGCCCGAGGCAGCAACAGACCCTTGGAGACAAGTCGGCTGCAGGCCGATGTATTGAATCTCGACGCAATTTGAGTGTTCCATCGTCATTATGAGGCCCTGAACGTTACATTTAACTATCATTTTTGCGTCGGATTCGAAAATTTAGACTCACAGGAGAAAGACCATGAGGTGCCTGAGGCAGCAACAGACCCTTGGAGACAAGTCGGCTGGAGGCCGATGTATTGAATCTCGATGCAATTTGAGTGTTCCATCGTCATTACAAGGCCCTGAACGTTACATTTAACTATCATTTTTGCGTCGGATTCGAACATTTAGACTCACAGGAGAAAGACCCTGAGGTGCCTGAGGCAGCAACAGACCCTTGGAGACAAGTATGCTGGAGGCCGATGTATTGAATCTCGACGCAATTTGAGTGTTCCATCGTCATTAGGAGGCCCTAAACGTTACAATTCACTATCAGTTTTGCGTCGGGTTCGAAAACCTAGACTCACAGGAGAAGGACCATGTGGTGCCCGAGGCAGCAACAGACCCTTGGAGACAAGTAGGCTGCAGGCCGATGTATTGAATCTCGACGCAATTTGAGTGTTCCATCGTCATTACAAGGCCCTGAACGTTACAATTAACTATCATTTTTGCGTCGGATTCGAAAATCTAGACTCACAGGAGAACGACCATAAGGCGCCCGATGCAGCAATAGACCCTTGGAGACAAGTCGGCTGGGTGCCGATGTATTGAATCTCGACGCAATTTGAGTGTTCCATCGGCATTAGGAGGCCCTGAACCTTACAATTAACTATCATTTTTGCGTCGGATTCGAAAATCTAGCCTCACCGGAGACGGACCATGTGGTGCCCGAGGCAGCAACAGACCCTTGGAGACAAGTCGGCTGCAGGCCGATGTATTGAATCTCGACGCAATTTGAGTGTTCCATCGTCATTAGGAGGCCCTAAACGTTACAATTCACTATCATTTTTGCGTCGGATTCGAAAATCTAGACTCGCAGGAGAAGGACCATGTGGTGCCCGAGGCAGCAATAGACCCTTGGAGACAGGTCGGCTGCAGGCCGATGTATTGAATCTCGACGCAATTTGAGTGTTCCATCGTCATTACAAGGCCCTGAACGTTACATTTAACTATCATTTTTGCATCGGATTCGAAAATTTAGACTCACAAGAGAAAGACCATGAGGTGCCTGAGGCAGCAACAGACCCTTGGAAACATGTCGGCTGGTGGCCGATGTATTGAATCTCGACGCAATTTGAGTGTTCCATCGGCATTAGGAGGCCCTGAACGTTACAATTAACTATCATTTTTGCGTCGGATTCGAAAATCTAGACTCACAGGAGAAGGATCATCTGGTGCCCGAGGCAACAATAGACCTTTGGAGACAAGTCGGCTGGAGGCCGATGTATTGAATCTCGACGCAATTTGAGTGTTCCATCGTCATTAGGAGGCCCTAAACGTTACAATTCACTATCAGTTTTGCGTCGGGTTCGAAAATCTAGACTCACAGGAGAAGGACCATGTGGTACCCGAGGCAGCAATAGACCCTTGGAGACAAGTCGGCTGGAGGCCGATGTATTGAATCTCGACGCAATTTGAGTGTTCCATCGGCATTAGGAGGTAATGAACGTTACAATTAACTATCATTTTTGCGTCGGATTCGAAAATCTAGACGCACCGGAGACGGACCATGTGGTGCCCGAGGCAGCCATATCCCCTTCGAGACAAGTCGGCTGGAGGCCGATGTATTGAATCTCGACGCAATTTGAGAGTTCCATCGTCATTAGGAGGCCCTGAACGTTACAATTAACAATCATTTTTGCGTCGGATTCGAAAATCTAGACTTACAAGAGAACGAACGTAAGGTTCCCGAGGCAGCATTAGACCCTTGGAGACAAGTCGGCTGGAGGACGATGTATTGAATCTCGACGCAATTTGAGTGTTCCATCGGCATTAGGAGGCCCTGAACGTTTCAATTAACTATCATTTTTGCGTCGGATTCGAAAATCTAGACTTACAAGAGAACGACCATCAGGTGCCCGAGGCAGCATTAGACCCTTGGAGACAAGTCGGCTGGAGGCCGATGTATTGAATCTCGACGCAATTTGAGTGTTCCATCGTCATTAGGAGGCCCTAAACGTTACAATTAACTATCATTTTTGCGTCGGATTCGATAATCTAGACTTACAAGAGAACGACCATAAGGTGCCCGAGGCAGCAACAGACCCTTGGAGACAAGTCGGCTGGAGGCCGATGTATTGAATCTCGACGCAATTTGAGTGTTCCATCGTCATTAGGAGGCCCTAAACGTTACAATTCACTATCAGTTTTGCGTCGGGTTCGAAAATCTAGACTCACAGGAGAAGGACCATGTGGTGCCCGAGGCAGCATTAAACCCTTGGAGACAAGTCGGCTGCAGGCCGATGTATTGAATCTAGACGCAATTTGAGTGTTCCATCGTCATTACAAGGCCCTGAACGTTACAATTAACTATCATTTTTGCGTCGGATTCGAAAATCTAGACTCACAGGAGAACGACCATAAGGCGGCCGATGCAGCAATAGACCCTTGGAGACAAGTCGGCTGGTGGCCGATGTATTGAATCTCGACGCAATTTGAGTGTTCCATCGGCATTAGGAGGCCCTGAACGTTACAATTAACTATCATTTTTGCGTCGGATTCGAAAATCTAGACTCACCGGAGACGGACCATGTGGTGCCGGAGGCAGCGATATCCCCTTGGAGACAAGTCGGCTGGAGGCCGATGTATTGAATCTCGACGCAATTTGAGAGTTCGTCGACATTAGGAGGCCCTGAACCTTACAATTAACTATCTATTTTGCGTCGGATTCGAAAATGTAGACTCACAGGAGAAGGACCATGAGGTGCCCGAGGCAGCAATAGACCCTTGGAGACAAGTCGGCTGGAGGCCGATGTATTAAATCTCGACGCAATTTGAGTGTTCCATCGTCATTAGGAGGCCCTGAACGTTACAATTAACTATCATTTTTGCGTCGGATTCGAAAATCTAGACTCACAGGAGAACGACCGTAAGGTGCCCGAGGCAGCAACAGACCCTTGGAGACAAGTCGGCTGGAGGCCGATGTATTGAATCTCGACGCAATTTGAGTGTTCCATCGTCATTTGGAGGCCCTAAACGTTACAATTCACCATCATTTTTGCGTCGGATTCGAAAATCTAGACTCACAGGAGAAGGACCATGTGGTGCCCGAGGCAGCAACAGACCCTTGGAGACAAGTCGGCTGCAGGCCGATGTATTGAATCTCGACGCAATTTGAGTGTTCCATCGTCACTACAAGGCCCTGAACGTTACAATTAACTATCATTTTTGCGTCGGATTCGAAAATTTAGACTCACAGGAGAAGGACCATGTGGTGCCCGAGGCAGCAATAGACCCTTGGAGACAAGTCGGCTGGAGGCCGATGTATTGAATCTCGACGCAATTTGAGTGTTCCATCGTCATTAGGAGGCCCTAAACGTTACAATTCACTATCAGTTTTGCGTCGGGTTCGAAAATCTAGACTCACAGGAGAAGGACCATGTGGTGCCCGAGGCAGCAATAGACCCTTGGAGACAAGTCGGCTGCAGGCCGATGTATTGAATCTCGACGCAATTTGAGTGCTCCATCGGCATTAGAAGGCCATGAACGTTACAATTAACTATCATTATTGCGTCGGATTCGAAAATCTAGACTCACCGGAGACGGACCATGTGGTGCCCGAGGCAGCGATATACCCTTCGAGACAAGTCGGCTGGAGGCCGATGTATTGAATCTCGACGCAATTTGAGAGTTCCATCGTCATTAGGAGGCCCTGAACGTTACAATTAACAATCATTTTTGCGTCGGATTCGAAAATCTAGACTTACAAGAGAACGAACGTAAGGTTCCCGAGGCAGCATTAGACCCTTGGAGACAAGTCGGCTGGAGGACGATGTATTGAATCTCGACGCAATTTGAGTGTCCCATCGTCATTAGGAGGCCCGAAACGTTACAGTTAACTATCATTATTGCGTCGGATTCGATAATCTAAAATCACAGGAGAACAACCATAAGGTGCCCGAGGCAGCAACAGAGCCTTGGAGACAAGTAGGCTGGAGGCCGATGTATTGAATCTCGACGCAATTTGAGTGTTCCATCGTCATTACAAGGCCCTGAACGTTACAATTAACTATCATTTTTGCGTCGGATTCGAAAATCTAGACTCACCGGAGACGGACCATGTGGTGCCCGAGGCAGCGATATCCCCTTGGAGAAAAGTCGGCTGGAGGCCGATGTATTGAATCTCGACGCAATTTGAGAGTTCCATCGTCATTAGGAGGCCCTGAACGTTACAATTAACAATCATTTTTGCGTCGGATTCGAAAATCTAGACTCACAGGAGTACGACCATAAGGTGCCCCAGGCAGCAATAGACCCTTGGAGACAAGTCGGCTGGAGGACGATGTATTGAATCTCGACGCAATTTGAGTGTTCCATCGTCATTAGGAGGCCCTAAACGTTACAATTAACTATCATTTTTGCGACGAATTCGATAATCTAGACTTACAAGACAACGACCATAAGGTGCCCGAGGCAGCAACAGACCGTTGGAGACAAGTCGGCTGGAGGCCGATGTATTGAATCTCGACGCAATTTGAGAGTTCCATCGTCATTAGGAGGCCCTGAACGTTACAATTAACAATCATTTTTGCGTCGGATTCGAAAATCTAGACTCACAGGAGAACGACCATAAGGTGCCCCAGGCAGCAATAGACCCTTGGAGACAAGTCGGCTGGAGGCCGATGTATTGAATCTCGACGCAATTTGAGTGTTCCATCGTCATTATGAGGCCCTGAACGTTACATTTAACTATCATTTTTGCGTCGGATTCGAAAATCTAGACTCACAGGAGAACGACCATAAGGCGCCCGATGCAGCAATAGACCCTTGGAGACAAGTCGGCTGGTGGCCGATGTATTGAATCTCGACGCAATTTGAGTGTTCCATCGGCATTAGGAGGCCCTGAACGTTACAATTAACTATCATTTTTGCGTCGGATTCGAAAATCTAGACTCACCGGAGACGGACCATGTGGTGCCCGAGGCAGCAACAGACCCTTGGAGACAAGTCGGCTGCAGGCCGATGTATTGAATCTCGACGCAATTTGAGTGTTCCATCGTCACTACAAGGCCCTGAACGTTACAATTAACTATCATTTTTGCGTCGGATTCGAAAATTTAGACTCACAGGAGAAGGACCATGTGGTGCCCGAGGCAGCAATAGACCCTTGGAGACAAGTCGGCTGGAGGCCGATGTATTGAATCTCGACGCAATTTGAGTGTTCCATCGTCATTAGGAGGCCCTAAACGTTACAATTCACTATCATTTTTGCGTCGGATTCGAAAATCTAGACTCGCAGGAGAAGGACCATGTGGTGCCCGAGGCAGCAATAGACCCTTGGAGACAGGTCGGCTGCAGGCCGATGTATTGAATCTCGACGCAATTTGAGTGTTCCATCGTCATTACAAGGCCCTGAACGTTACATTTAACTATCATTTTTGCATCGGATTCGAAAATTTAGACTCACAAGAGAAAGACCATGAGGTGCCTGAGGCAGCAACAGACCCTTGGAAACATGTCGGCTGGTGGCCGATGTATTGAATCTCGACGCAATTTGAGTGTTCCATCGGCATTAGGAGGCCCTGAACGTTACAATTAACTATCATTTTTGCGTCGGATTCGAAAATCTAGACTCACAGGAGAAGGATCATCTGGTGCCCGAGGCAACAATAGACCCTTGGAGACAAGTCGGCTGGAGGCCGATGTATTGAATCTCGACGCAATTTGAGTGTTCCATCGTCATTAGGAGGCCCTAAACGTTACAATTCACTATCAGTTTTGCGTCGGGTTCGAAAATCTAGACTCACAGGAGAAGGACCATGTGGTGCCCGAGGCAGCAATAGACCCTTGGAGACAAGTCGGCTGGAGGCCGATGTATTGAATCTCGACGCAATTTGAGTGTTCCATCGGCATTAGGAGGCCATGAACGTTACAATTAACTATCATTTTTGCGTCGGATTCGAAAATCTAGACGCACCGGAGACGGATCATGTGGTGCCCGAGGCAGCGATATCCCCTTCGAGACAAGTCGGCTGGAGGCCGATGTATTGAATCTCGACGCAATTTGAGAGTTCCATCGTCATTAGGAGGCCCTGAACGTTACAATTAACAATCATTTTTGCGTCGGATTCGAAAATCTAGACTTACAAGAGAACGAACGTAAGGTTCCCGAGGCAGCATTAGACCCTTGGAGACAAGTCGGCTGGAGGACGATGTATTGAATCTCGACGCAATTTGAGTGTTCCATCGGCATTAGGAGGCCCTGAACGTTTCAATTAACTATCATTTTTGCGTCGGATTCGAAAATCTAGACTTACAAGAGAACGACCATCAGGTGCCCGAGGCAGCAACAGACCCTTGGAGACAAGTCGGCTGGAGGCCGATGTATTGAATCTCGACGCAATTTGAGTGTTCCATCGTCATTAGGAGGCCCTAAACGTTACAATTCACTATCAGTTTTGCGTCGGATTCGAAAATCTAGACTCACAGGAGAAGGACCATGTGGTGCCCGAGGCAGCATTAAACCCTTGGAGACAAGTCGGCTGCTTGCCGATGTATTGAATCTCGACGCAATTTGAGTGTTCCATCGTCATTACAAGGCCCTGAACGTTACAATTAACTATCATTTTTGCGTCGGATTCGAAAATCTAGACTCACAGGAGAAGGACCATGTGGTGCCCGAGGCAGCAATAGACCCTTGGAGACAAGTCGGCTGGAGGCCGATGTATTGAATCTCGACGCAATTTGAGTGTTCCATCGTCATTAGGAGGCCCTAAACGTTACAATTCACTATCATTTTTGCGTCGGATTCGAAAATCTAGACTCGCAGGAGAAGGACCATGTGGTGCCCGAGGCAGCAATAGACCCTTGGAGACAGGTCGGCTGCAGGCCGATGTATTGAATCTCGACGCAATTTGAGTGTTCCATCGTCATTACAAGGCCCTGAACGTTACATTTAACTATCATTTTTGCATCGGATTCGAAAATTTAGACTCACAAGAGAAAGACCATGAGGTGCCTGAGGCAGCAACAGACCCTTGGAAACATGTCATCTGGTGGCCGATGTATTGAATCTCGACGCAATTTGAGTGTTCCATCGTCATTAGGAGGCCCTAAACGTTACAATTCACTATCATTTTTGCGTCGGATTCGAAAATCTAGACTCGCAGGAGAAGGACCATGTGGTGCCCAAGGCAGCAACAGACCCTTGGAGACAAGTCGGCTGGAGGCCGATGTATTGGATCTCGACGCAATTTGAGTGTTCCATCGGCATTAGGAGGCCCTGAACGTTACAATTAACTATCATTTTTGCGTCGGATTCGAAAATCTAGACTCACAGGAGAACGACCATAAGGTGCCCGAGGCAGCAACAGACCCTTGGAGACAAGTCGGCTGGAGGCCGATGTATTGAATCTCGACGCAATTTGAGTGTTCCATCGTCACTACAAGGCTCTGAACGTTACAATTAACTATCATTTTTGCGTCGGATTCGAAAATTTAGACTCACAGGAGAAGGACCATGTGGTGCCCGAGGCAGCAATAGACCCTTGGAGACAAGTCGGCAGGAGGCCGATGTATTGAATCTCGACGCAATTTGAGTGTTCCATCGTCATTAGGAGGCCCTAAACGTTACAATTCACTATCATTTTTGCGTCGGATTCGAAAATCTAGACTCGCAGGAGAAGGACCATGTGGTGCCCGAGGCAGCAATAGACCCTTGGAGACAGGTCGGCTGCAGGCCGATGTATTGAATCTCGACGCAATTTGAGTGTTCCATCGTCATTACAAGGCCCTGAACGTTACATTTAACTATCATTTTTGCGTCGGATTCGAAAATCTAGACTCACAGGAGAAGGACCATGTGGTGCTCGAGGCAGCAATAGACCCTTGGAGACAAGTCGGCTGGAGGCCGATGTATTGAATCTCGACGCAATTTGAGTGTTCCATCGTCATTAGGAGGCCCTAAACGTTACAATTCACTATCATTTTTGCGTCGGATTCGAAAATCTAGACTCACAGGAGAAGGATCATCTGGTGCCCGAGGCAACAATAGACCCTTGGAGACAAGTCGGCTGGAGGCCGATGTATTGAATCTCGACGCAATTTGAGTGTTCCATCGTCATTAGGAGGCCCTAAACGTTACAATTCACTATCAGTTTTGCGTCGGATTCGAAAATCTAGACTTACAAGAGAACGAACGTAAGGTTCCCGAGGCAGCATTAGACCCTTGGAGACAAGTCGGCTGGAGGACGATGTATTGAATCTCGACGCAATTTGAGTTTTCCATCGGCATTAGGAGGCCATGAACGTTACAATTAACTATCATTTTTGCGTCGGATTCGAAAATCTATACTCACCGGAGACGGACCATGTGGTGCCCGAGGCAGCGATATCCCCTTCGAGACAAGTCGGCTGGAGGCCGATGTATTGAATCTCGACGCAATTTGAGAGTTCCATCGTCATTAGGAGGCCCTGAACGTTACAATTAACAATCATTTTTGCGTCGGATTCGAAAATCTAGACTTACAAGAGAACGAACGTAAGGTTCCCGAGGCAGCATTAGACCCTTGGAGACAAGTCGGCTGGAGGACGATGTATTAAATCTCGACGCAATTTGAGTGTTCCATCGTCATTAGGAGGCCCTGAACGTTACAATTAACTATCATTTTTGCGTCGGATTCGAAAATCTAGACTCACAGGAGAAGGACCATGTGGTGCCCGAGGCAGCAATAGACCCTTGGAGACAAGTCGGCTGGAGGCCGATGTATTGAATCTCGACGCAATTTGAGTGTTCCATCGTCATTAGGAGGCCCTAAACGTTACAATTCACTGTCAGTTTTGCGTCGGGTTCGAAAGTCTAGACTCACAGGAGAAGGACCATGTGGTGCCCGAGGCAGCAATAGACCCTTGGAGACAAGTCGGCTGCAGGCCGATGTATTGAATCTCGACGCAATTTGAGTGCTCCATCGGCATTAGAAGGCCATGAACGTTACAATTAACTATCATTATTGCGTCGGATTCGAAAATCTAGACTCACCGGAGACGGACCATGTGGTGCCCGAGGCAGCGATATACCCTTCGAGACAAGTCGGCTGGAGGCCGATGTATTGAATCTCGACGCAATTTGAGAGTTCCATCGTCATTAGGAGGCCCTGAACGTTACAATTAACAATCATTTTTGCGTCGGATTCGAAAATCTAGACTTAACAAGAGAACGAACGTAAGGTTCCCGAGGCAGCATTAGACCCTTGGAGACAAGTCGGCTGGAGGACGATGTATTGAATCTCGACGCAATTTGAGTGTCCCATCGTCATTAGGAGGCCCGAAACGTTACAGTTAACTATCATTATTGCGTCGGATTCGATAATCTAAAATCACAGGAGAACAACCATAAGGTGCCCGAGGCAGCAACAGACCCTTGGAGACAAGTAGGCTGGAGGCCGATGTATTGAATCTCGACGCAATTTGAGTGTTCCATCGTCATTACAAGGCCCTGAACGTTACAATTAACTATCATTTTTGCGTCGGATTCGAAAATCTAGACTCACCGGAGACGGACCATGTGGTGCCCGAGGCAGCGATATCCCCTTGGAGACAAGTCGGCTGGAGGCCGATGTATTGAATCTCGACGCAATTTGAGAGTTCCATCGTCATTAGGAGGCCCTGAACGTTACAATTAACAATCATTTTTGCGTCGGATTCGAAAATCTAGACTCACAGGAGTACGACCATAAGGTGCCCCAGGCAGCAATAGACCCTTGGAGACAAGTCGGCTGGAGGACGATGTATTGAATCTCGACGCAATTTGAGTGTTCCATCGTCATTAGGAGGCCCTAAACGTTACAATTAACTATCATTTTTGCGACGGATTCGATAATCTAGACTTACAAGACAACGACCATAAGGTGCCCGAGGCAGCAACAGACCGTTGGAGACAAGTCGGCTGGAGGCCGATGTATTGAATCTCGACGCAATTTGAGAGTTCCATCGTCATTAGGAGGCCCTGAACGTTACAATTAACAATCATTTTTGCGTCGGATTCGAAAATCTAGACTCGCAGGAGAAGGACCATGTGGTGCCCGAGGCAGCAATAGACACTTGGAGACAAGTCGGCTGCAGGCCGATGTATTGAATCTCGATGCAATTTGAGTGTTCCATCGTCATTAGGAGGCCCTGAACGTTACATTTAACTATCATTTTTGCGTCGGATTCGAAAATTTAGACTCACAGGAGAAAGAACGTGAGGTGCCTGAGGCAGCAACAGACCCTTGGAGACAAGTCGGCTGGAGGCCGATGTATTGAATCTCGACGCAATTTGAGTGTTCCATCGTCATTAGGAGGCCCTAAACGTTACAATTCACTATCAGTTTTGCGTCGGGTTCGAAAACCTAGACTCACAGGAGAAGGACCATGTGGTGCCCGAGGCAGCAATAAACCCTTGGAGACAAGTCGGCTGCAGGCCGATGTATTGAATCTCGACGTAATTTGAGTGTTCCATCGTCATTACAAGGCCCTGAACGTTACAATTAACTATCATTTTTGCGTCGGATTCGAAAATCTAGACTCACAGGAGAACGACCATAAGGCGCCCGATGCAGCAATAGACCCTTGGAGACAAGTCAAATGGTGGCCGATGTATTGAATCTCGACGCAATTTGAGTGTTCCATCGGCATTAGGAGGCCCTGAACGTTACAATTAACTATCATTTTTGCGTCGGATTCGAAAATCTAGACTCACCGGAGACGGAACATGTGGTGCCCGAGGCAGCAACAGACCCTTGGAGACAAGTCGGCTGCAGGCCGATGTATTGAATCTCGACGCAATTTGAGTGTTCCATCGTCACTACAAGGCCCTGAACGTTACAATTAACTATCATTTTTGCGTCGGATTCGAAAATTTAGACTCACAGGAGAAGGACCATGTGGTGCCCGAGGCAGCAATAGACCCTTGGAGACAAGTCGGCTGGAGGCCGATGTATTGAATCTCGACGCAATTTGAGTGTTCCATCGTCATTAGGAGGCCCTAAACGTTACAATTCACTATCATTTTTGCGTCGGATTCGAAAATCTAGACTCGCAGGAGAAGGACCATGTGGTGCCCGAGGCAGCAATAGACCCTTGGAGACAGGTCGGCTGCAGGCCGATGTATTTAATCTCGACGCAATTTGAGTGTTCCATCGTCATTACAAGGCCCTGAACGTTACATTTAACTATCATTTTTGCATCGGATTCGAAAATTTAGACTCACAAGAGAAAGACCATGAGGTGCCTGAGGCAGCAACAGACCCTTGGAAACATGTCGGCTGGTGGCCGATGTATTGAATCTCGACGCAATTTGAGTGTTCCATCGGCATTAGGAGGCCCTGAACGTTACAATTAACTATCATTTTTGCGTCGGATTCGAAAATCTAGACTCACAGGAGAAGGATCATCTGGTGCCCGAGGCAACAATAGACCCTTGGAGACAAGTCGGCTGGAGGCCGATGTATTGAATCTCGACGCAATTTGAGTGTTCCATCGTCATTAGGAGGCCCTAAACGTTACAATTCACTATCAGTTTTGCGTCGGGTTCGAAAATCTAGACTCACAGGAGAAGGACCATGTGGTGCCCGAGGCAGCAATAGACCCTTGGAGACAAGTCGGCAGGAGGCCGATGTATTGAATCTCGACGCAATTTGAGTGTTCCATCGGCATTAGGAGGCCCTGAACGTTTCAATTAACTATCATTTTTGCGTCGGATTCGAAAATCTAGACTTACAAGAGAACGACCATCAGGTGCCTGAGGCAGCATTAGACCCTTGGAGACAAGTCGGCTGGAGGCCGATGTATTGAATCTCGACGCAATTTGAGTGTTCCATCGTCATTAGGAGGCCCTAAACGTTACAATTAACTATCATTTTTGCGTCGGATTCGATAATCTAGACTTACAAGAGAACGACCATAAGGTGAACGAGGCAGCAACAGACCCTTGGAGACAAGTCGGCTGGAGGCCGATGTATTGAATCTCGACGCAATTTGAGTGTTCCATCGTCATTAGGAGGCCCTAAACGTTACAATTCACTATCAGTTTTGCGTCGGGTTCGAAAATCTAGACTCACAGGAGAAGGACCATGTGGTGCCCGAGGCAGCATTAAACCCTTGGAGACAAGTCGGCTGCAGGCCGATGTATTGAATCTCGACGCAATTTGAGTGTTCCATCGTCATTACAAGGCCCTGAACGTTACAATTAACTATCATTTTTGCGTCGGATTCGAAAATCTAGACTCACAGGAGAACGACCATAAGGCGGCCGATGCAGCAATAGACCCTTGGAGACAAGTCGGCTGGTGGCCGATGTATTGAATCTCGACGCAATTTGAGTGTTCCATCGGCATTAGGAGGCCCTGAACGTTACAATTAACTATCATTTTTGCGTCGGATTCGAAAATCTAGACTCACCGGAGACGGACCATGTGGTGGCCGAGGCAGCGATATCCCCTTGGAGACAAGTCGGCTGGAGGCCGATGTATTGAATCTCGACGCAATTTGAGAGTTCCATCGACATTAGGAGGCCCTGAACCTTACAATTAACTATTTATTTTGCGTCGGATTCGAAAATGTAGACTCACAGCAGAAGGACCATGAGGTGCCCGAGGCAGCAATAGACCCTTGGAGACAAGTCGGCTGGAGGCCGATGTATTGAATCTCGACGCAATTTGAGTGTTCCATCGTCATTAGGAGGCCCTAAACGTTACAATTAACTATCATTTTTGCGTCGGATTCGAAAATCTAGACTCGCAGGAGAAGGACCATGTGGTGCCCAAGGCAGCAACAGACCCTTGGAGACAAGTCGGCTGGAGGCCGATGTATTGGATCTCGACGCAATTTGAGTGTTCCATCGGCATTAGGAGGCCCTGAACGTTACAATTAACTATCATTTTTGCGTCGGATTCGAAAATCTAGACTCACAGGAGAACGACCATAAGGTGCCCGAGGCAGCAACAGACCCTTGGAGACAAGTCGGCTGGAGGCCGATGTATTGAATCTCGACGCAATTTGAGTGTACCATCGTCACTACAAGGCTCTGAACGTTACAATTAACTATCATTTTTGCGTCGGATTCGAAAATTTAGACTCACAGGAGAAGGACCATGTGGTGCCCGAGGCAGCAATAGACCCTTGGAGACAAGTCGGCAGGAGGCCGATGTATTGAATCTCGACGCAATTTGAGTGTTCCATCGTCATTAGGAGGCCCTAAACGTTACAATTCACTATCATTTTTGCGTCGGATTCGAAAATCTAGACTCGCAGGAGAAGGACCATGTGGTGCCCGAGGCAGCAATAGACCCTTGGAGACAGGTCGGCTGCAGGCCGATGTATTGAATCTCGACGCAATTTGAGTGTTCCATCGTCATTAACAAGGCCCAGAACGTTACATTTAACTATCGTTTTTGCGTCGGATTCGAAAATCTAGACTCACAGGAGAAGGACCATGAGGTGCTCGAGGCAGCAATAGACCCTTGGAGACAAGTCGGCTGGAGGCCGATGTATTGAATCTCGACGCAATTTGAGTGTTCCATCGTCATTAGGAGGCCCTAAACGTTACAATTCACTATCATTTTTGCGTCGGATTCGAAAATCTAGACTCACAGGAGAAGGATCATCTGGTGCCCGAGGCAACAATAGACCCTTGGAGACAAGTCGGCTGGAGGCCGATGTATTGAATCTCGACGCAATTTGAGTGTTCCATCGTCATTAGGAGGCCCTAAACGTTACAATTCACTATCAGTTTTGCGTCGGATTCGAAAATCTAGACTTACAAGAGAACGAACGTAAGGTTCCCGAGGCAGCATTAGACCCTTGGAGACAAGTCGGCTGGAGGACGATGTATTGAATCTCGACGCAATTTGAGTGTTCCATCGTCATTAGGAGGCCCTAAACGTTACAATTAACTATCATTTTTGCGTCGGATTCGATAATCTAGACTTACAAGAGAACGACCATAAGGTGCCCGAGGCAGCAACAGACCCTTGGAGACAAGTCGGCTGGAGGCCGATGTATTGAATCTCGACGCAATTTGAGTGTTCCATCGTCATTAGGAGGCCCTAAACGTTACAATTGACTATCATTTTTGCGTCGGGTTCGAAAATCTAGACTCACAGGAGAAGGACCATAAGGTGCCCGAGGCAGCAACAGACCCTTGGAGACAAGTCGGCTGGAGGCCGATGTATTGAATCTCGACGCAATTTGAGTGTTCCATCGTCATTACAAGGCCCCTGAACGTTACATTTAACTATCATTTTTGCATCGGATTCGAAAATTTAGACTCACAAGAGAAAGACCATGAGGTGCCTGAGGCAGCAACAGACCCTTGGAAACATGTCGGCTGGTGGCCGATGTATTGAATCTCGACGCAATTTGAGTGTTCCATCGGCATTAGGAGGCCCTGAACGTTACAATTAACTATCATTTTTGCGTCGGATTCGAAAATCTAGACTCACAGGAGAAGGATCATCTGGTGCCCGAGGCAACAATAGACCCTTGGAGACAAGTCGGCTGGAGGCCGATGTATTGAATCTCGACGCAATTTGAGTGTTCCATCGTCATTAGGAGGCCCTAAACGTTACAATTCACTATCAGTTTTGCGTCGGATTCGAAAATCTAGACTCACAGGAGAAGGACCATGTGGTGCCCGAGGCAGCAATAGACCCTTGGAGACAAGTCGGCTGGAGGCCGATGTATTGAATCTCGACGCAATTTGAGTGTTCCATCGGCATTAGGAGGCCCTGAACGTTTCAATTAACTATCATTTTTGCGTCGGATTCGAAAATCTAGACTTACAAGAGAACGACCATCAGGTGCCCGAGGCAGCATTAGACCCTTGGAGACAAGTCGGCTGGAGGCCGATGTATTGAATCTCGACGCAATTTGAGTGTTCCATCGTCATTAGGAGGCCCTAAACGTTACAATTAACTATCATTTTTGCGTCGGATTCGAAAATCTAGACTCACCGGAGACGGACCATGTGGTGCCCGAGGCAGCGATATCCCCTTGGAGACAAGTCGGCTGGAGGCCGATGTATTGAATCTCGACGCAATTTGAGAGTTCCATCGACATTAGGAAGCCCTGAACCTTACAATTAACTATCTATTTTGCGTCGGATTCGAAAATGTAGACTCACAGGAGAAGGACCATGAGGTGCCCGAGGCAGCAATAGACCCTTGAAGACAAGTCGGCTGGAGGCCGATGTATTGAATCTCGACGCAATTTGAGTGTTCCATCGTCATTAGGAGGCCCTAAACGTTACAATTCACTATCATTTTTGCGTCGGATTCGAAAATCTAGACTCGCAGGAGAAGGACCATGTGGTGCCCAAGGCAGCAACAGACCCTTGGAGACAAGTCGGCTGGAGGCCGATGTATTGGATCTCGACGCAATTTGAGTGTTCCATCGGCATTAGGAGGCCCTGAACGTTACAATTAACTATCATTTTTGCGTCGGATTCGAAAATCTAGACTCACAGGAGAACGACCATAAGGTGCCCGAGGCAGCAACAGACCCTTGGAGACAAGTCGGCTGGAGGCCGATGTATTGAATCTCGACGCAATTTGAGTGTACCATCGTCACTACAAGGCTCTGAACGTTACAATTAACTATCATTTTTGCGTCGGATTCGAAAATTTAGACTCACAGGAGAAGGACCATGTGGTGCCCGAGGCAGCAATAGACCCTTGGAGACAAGTCGGCAGGAGGCCGATGTATTGAATCTCGACGCAATTTGAGTGTTCCATCGTCATTAGGAGGCCCTAAACGTTACAATTCACTATCATTTTTGCGTCGGATTCGAAAATCTAGACTCGCAGGAGAAGGACCATGTGGTGCCCGAGGCAGTAATAGACCCTTGGAGACAGGTCGGCTGCAGGCCGATGTATTGAATCTCGACGCAATTTGAGTGTTCCATCGTCATTACAAGGCCCAGAACGTTACATTTAACTATCGTTTTTGCGTCGGATTCGAAAATCTAGACTCACAGGAGAAGGACCATGAGGTGCTCGAGGCAGCAATAGACCCTTGGAGACAAGTCGGCTGGAGGCCGATGTATTGAATCTCGACGCAATTTGAGTGTTCCATCGTCATTAGGAGGCCCTAAACGTTACAATTCACTATCATTTTTGCGTCGGATTCGAAAATCTAGACTCACAGGAGAAGGATCATCTGGTGCCCGAGGCAACAATAGACCCTTGGAGACAAGTCGGCTGGAGGCCGATGTATTGAATCTCGACGCAATTTGAGTGTTCCATCGTCATTAGGAGGCCCTAAACGTTACAATTCACTATCAGTTTTGCGTCGGATTCGAAAATCTAGACTTACAAGAGAACGAACGTAAGGTTCCCGAGGCAGCATTAGACCCTTGGAGACAAGTCGGCTGGAGGACGATGTATTGAATCTCGACGCAATTTGAGTGTTCCATCGTCATTAGGAGGCCCTAAACGTTACAATTAACTATCATTTTTGCGTCGGATTCGATAATCTAGACTTACAAGAGAACGACCATAAGGTGCCCGAGGCAGCAACAGACCCTTGGAGACAAGTCGGCTGGAGGCCGATGTATTGAATCTCGACGCAATTTGAGTGTTCCATCGTCATTAGGAGGCCCTAAACGTTACAATTAACTATCATTTTTGCGTCGGGTTCGAAAATCTAGACTCACAGGAGAAGGACCATAAGGTGCCCGAGGCAGCAACAGACCCTTGGAGACAAGTCGGCTGGAGGCCGATGTATTGAATCTCGACGCAATTTGAGTGTTCCATCGTCATTACAAGGCCCTGAACGTTACATTTAACTATCATTTTTGCATCGGATTCGAAAATTTAGACTCACAAGAGAAAGACCATGAGGTGCCTGAGGCAGCAACAGACCCTTGGAAACATGTCGGCTGGTGGCCGATGTATTGAATCTCGACGCAATTTGAGTGTTCCATCGGCATTAGGAGGCCCTGAACGTTACAATTAACTATCATTTTTGCGTCGGATTCGAAAATCTAGACTCACAGGAGAAGGATCATCTGGTGCCCGAGGCAACAATAGACCCTTGGAGACAAGTCGGCTGGAGGCCGATGTATTGAATCTCGACGCAATTTGAGTGTTCCATCGTCATTAGGAGGCCCTAAACGTTACAATTCACTATCAGTTTTGCGTCGGATTCGAAAATCTAGACTCACAGGAGAAGGACCATGTGGTGCCCGAGGCAGCAATAGACCCTTGGAGACAAGTCGGCTGGAGGCCGATGTATTGAATCTCGACGCAATTTGAGTGTTCCATCGGCATTAGGAGGCCCTGAACGTTTCAATTAACTATCATTTTTGCGTCGGATTCGAAAATCTAGACTTACAAGAGAACGACCATCAGGTGCCCGAGGCAGCATTAGACCCTTGGAGACAAGTCGGCTGGAGGCCGATGTATTGAATCTCGACGCAATTTGAGTGTTCCATCGTCATTAGGAGGCCCTAAACGTTACAATTCACTATCATTTTTGCGTCGGATTCGAAAATCTAGACTCGCAGGAGAAGGACCATGTGGTGCCCGAGGCAGCAATAGACCCTTGGAGACAGGTCGGCTGCAGGCCGATGTATTGAATCTCGACGCAATTTGAGTGTTCCATCGTCATTACAAGTCCCTGAACGTTACATTTAACTATCATTTTTGCGTCGGATTCGAAAATCTAGACTCACAGGAGAAGGACCATGAGGTGCTCGAGGCAGCAATAGACCCTTGGAGACAAGTCGGCTGGAGGCCGATGTATTGAATCTCGACGCAATTTGAGTGTTCCATCGTCATTAGGAGGCCCTAAACGTTACAATTCACTATCATTTTTGCGTCGGATTCGAAAATCTAGACTCACAGGAGAAGGATCATCTGGTGCCCGAGGCAACAATAGACCCTTGGAGACAAGTCGGCTGGAGGCCGATGTATTGAATCTCGACGCAATTTGAGTGTTCCATCGTCATTAGGAGGCCCTAAACGTAACAATTCACTATCAGTTTTGCGTCGGATTCGAAAATCTAGACTTACAAGAGAACGAACGTAAGTTTCCCGAGGCAGCATTAGACCCTTGGAGACAAGTCGGCTGGAGGCCGATGTATTGAATCTCGACGCAATTTGAGTGTTCCATCGTCATTAGGAGGCCCTAAACGTTACAATTAACTATCATTTTTGCGTCGGGTTCGAAAATCTAGACTCACAGGAGAAGGACCATAAGGTGCCCGAGGCAGCAACAGACCCTTGGAGACAAGTCGGCTGGAGGCCGATGTATTGACTCTCGACGCAATTTGAGTGTTCCATCGTCATTACAAGGCCCTGAACGTTACATTTAACTATCATTTTTGCGTCGGATTCGAAAATTTAGACTCACAGGAGAAGGACCATGTGGTGCCTGAGGCAGCAACAGACCCTTGGAGACAAGTCGGCTGGAGGCCGATGTATTGAATCTCGACGCAATTTGAGTGTTCCATCGTCATTAGGAGGCCCTAAACGTTACAATTCACTATCATTTTTGCGTCGGATTCGAAAATCTAGACTCGCAGAAGGACCATGTGGTGCCCGAGGCAGAATAGACCCTTGGAGACAAGTCGGCTGCAGGCCGATGTATTGAATCTCGATGCAATTTGAGTGTTCCATCGTCATTACAAGGCCCTGAACGTTACATTTAACTATCATTTTTGCGTCGGATTCGAAAATTTAGACTCACAGGAGAAAGACCATGAGGTGCCTGAGGCAGCAACAGACCCTTGGAGACAAGTCGGCTGGAGGCCGATGTATTGAATCTCGACGCAATTTGAGTGTTCCATCGTCATTAGGAGGCCCTAAACGTTACAATTCACTATCAGTTTTGCGTCGGGTTCGAAAATCTAGACTCACAGGAGAAGGACCATGTGGTGCCCGAGGCAGCATTAAACCCTTGGAGACAGGTCGGCTGCAGGCCGATGTATTGAATCTCGACGCAATTTGAGTGTTCCATCGTCATTACAAGGCCCTGAACGTTACAATTAACTATCATTTTTGCGTCGGATTCGAAAATCTAGACTCACAGGAGAACGACCATAAGGCGCCCGATGCAGCAATAGACCCTTGGAGACAAGTCGGCTGGTGGCCGATGTATTGAATCTCGACGCAATTTGAGTGTTCCATCGGCATTAGGAGGCCCTGAACGTTACAATTAACTATCATTTTTGCGTCGGATTCGAAAATCTAGACTCACCGGAGACGGACCATGTGGTGCCCGAGGCAGCGATATCCCCTTGGAGACAAGTCGGCTGGAGGCCGATGAATTGAATCTCGACGCAATTTGAGAGTTCCATCGACATTAGGAGGCCCTGAACCTTACAATTAACCATCTATTTTGCGTCGGATTCGAAAATGTAGACTCACAGGAGAAGGACCATGAGGTGCCCGAGGCAGCAATAGACCCTTGGAGACAAGTCGGCTGCAGGCCGATGTATTGAATCTCGACGCAATTTGAGTGTTCTATCGTCATTACAAGGCCCTGAACGTTACAATTAACTATCATTTTTGCGTCGGATTCGAAAATCTAGACTCACAGGAGAACGACCATAAGGCGCCCGATGCAGCAATAGACCCTCGGAGACAAGTCGGCTGGTGGCCGATGTATTGAATCTCGACGCAATTTGAGTGTTCCATCGTCATTAGGAGGCCCTAAAAGTTGCAATTCACTGTCAGTTTTGCGACGGGTTCGAAAATCTAGACTCACAGGAGAAGGACCATGTGGTGCCCGAGGCAGCAATAGACTCTTGGAGACAAGTCGGCTGCAGGCCGATGTATTGAATCTCGACGCAATTTGAGTGTTCCATCGTCATTACAAGGCCCTGAACGTTACAATTAACTATCATTTTTGCGTCGAATTCGAAAATCTAGACTCACCGGAGACGGACCATGTGGTGCCCGAGGCAGCGATATCCCCTTGGAGACAAGTCGGCTGGAGGCCGATGTATTGAATCTCGACGCAATTTGAGAGTTCCATCGTCATTAGGAGGCCCTGAACCTTACAATTAACTATCATTTTTGCGTCGGATTCGAAAATCTAGACTCACAGGAGAAGGACCATGAGGTGCCCGAGGCAGCAACAGACCCTTGGAGACAAGTCGGCTGGAGGCCGATGTATTGGATCTCGACGCAATTTGAGTGTTCCATCGGCATTAGGAGGCCCTGAACATTACAATTAACTACCATTTTTGCGTCGGATTCGAAAATCTAGACTCACAGGAGAACGACCATAAGGTGCCCGAGGCAGCAACAGACCCTTGGAGACAAGTCGGCTGGAGGCCGATGTATTGAATCTCGACGAAATTTGAGTGTTCCATCGTCATTAGGAGGCCCTAAACGTTACAATTCACTATCATTTTTGCGTCGGAATCGAAAATCTAGACTCACAGGAGAAGGACCATGTGGTGCCCGAGGCAGCATCAGACCCTTGGAGACAAGTCGGCTGCAGGCCGATGTATTGAATCTCGACGCAATTTGAGTGTTCCATCGTCACTACAAGGCCCTGAACGTTACAATTAACTATCATTTTTGCGTCGGATTCGAAAATTTAGACTCACAGGAGAAGGACCATGATGTGCTCGAGGCAGCAATAGACCCTTGGAGACAAGTCGGCTGGAGGCCGATGTATTGAATCTCGACGCAATTTGAGTGTTCCATCGTCATTAGGAGGCCCTAAACGTTACAATTCACTATCATTTTTGCGTCGGATTCGAAAATCTAGACTCACAGGAGAAGGATCATCTGGTGCCCGAGGCAACAATAGACCCTTGGAGACAAGTCGGCTGGAGGCCGATGTATTGAATCTCGACGCAATTTGAGTGTTCCATCGTCATTAGCAGGCCCTAAACGTTACAATTCACTATCAGTTTTTCGTCGGATTCGAAAATCTAGACTTACAAGAGAACGAACGTAAGGTTCCCGAGGCAGCATTAGACCCTTGGAGACAAGTCGGCTGGAGGACGATGTATTGAATCTCGACGCAATTTGAGTGTTCCATCGTCATTACAAGGCCCTGAACGTTACATTTAACTATCATTTTTGCGTCGGATTCGAAAATTTAGACTCACAGGAGAAAGACCATGAGGTGCCTGAGGCAGCAACAGACCCTTGGAGACAAGTCGGCTGGAGGCCGATGTATTGAATCTCGACGCAATTTGAGTGTTCCATCGTCATTAGGAGGCCCTAAACGTTACAATTAACTATCATTTTTGCGTCGGATTCGAAAATCTAGACTCACAGGAGAACGACCATAAGGCGGCCGATGCAGCAATAGACCCTTGGAGACAAGTCGGCTGGTGGCCGATGTATTGAATCTCGACACAATTTGAGTGTTCCATCGGCATTAGGAGGCCCTGAACGTTACAATTAACTATCATTTTTGCGTCGGATTCGAAAATCTAGTTTCACCGGAGACGGACCATGTGGTGCCCGAGGCAGCGATATCCCCTTGGAGACAAGTCGGCTGGAGGCCGATGTATTGAATCTCGACGCAATTTGAGAGTTCCATCGACATTAGGAGGCCCTGAACCTTACAATTAACTATCTATTTTGCGTCGGATTCGAAAATGTAGACTCACAGGAGAAGGACCATGAGGTGCCCGAGGCAGCAATAGACCCTTGGAGACAAGTCGGCTGGAGGCCGATGTATTGAATCTCGACGCAATTTGAGTGTTCCATCGTCTTTAGGAGGCCCTAAACGTTACAATTCACTATCAGTTTTGCGTCGGATTCGAAAATCTAGACTTACAAGAGAACGAACGTAAGGTTCCCGAGGCAGCATTAGACCCTTGGAGACAAGTCGGCTGGAGGACGATGTATTGAATCTCGACGCAATTTGAGTTTTCCATCGGCATTAGGAGGCCATGAACGTTACAATTAACTATCATTTTTGCGTCGGATTCGAAAATCTAGACGCACCGGAGACGGACCATGTGGTGCCCGAGGCAGCGATATCCCCTTCGAGACAAGTCGGCTGGAGGCCGATGTATTGAATCTCGACGCAATTTGAGAGTTCCATCGTCATTAGGAGGCCCTGAACGTTACAATTAACAATCATTTTTGCGTCGGATTCGAAAATCTAGACTTACAAGAGAACGAACGTAAGGTTCCCGAGGCAGCATTAGACCCTTGGAGACAAGTCGGCTGGAGGACGATGTATTGAATCTCGACGCAATTTGAGTGTTCCATCGTCATTAGGAGGCCCTAAACGTTACAATTAACTATCATTTTTGCGTCGGATTCGATAATCTAGACTTACAAGAGAACGACCATAAGGTGCCGAGGCAGCAACAGACCCTTGGAGACAAGTCGGCTGGAGGCCGATGTATTGAATCTCGACGCAATTTGAGTGTTCCATCGTCATTAGGAGGCCCTAAACGTTACAATTAACTATCATTTTTGCGTCGGGTTCGAAAATCTAGACTCACAGGAGAAGGACCATAAGGTGCCCGAGGCAGCAACAGACCCTTGGAGACAAGTCGGCTGGAGGCCGATGTATTGAATCTCGACGCAATTTGAGTGTTCCATCGTCATTACAAGGCCCTGAACGTTACATTTAACTATCATTTTTGCATCGGATTCGAAAATTTAGACTCACAAGAGAAAGACCATGAGGTGCCTGAGGCAGCAACAGACCCTTGGAAACATGTCGGCTGGTGGCCGATGTATTGAATCTCGACGCAATTTGAGTGTTCCATCGGCATTAGGAGGCCCTGAACGTTACAATTAACTATCATTTTTGCGTCGGATTCGAAAATCTAGACTCACAGGAGAAGGATCATCTGGTGCCCGAGGCAACAATAGACCCTTGGAGACAAGTCGGCTGGAGGCCGATGTATTGAATCTCGACGCAATTTGAGTGTTCCATCGTCATTAGGAGGCCCTAAACGTTACAATTCACTATCAGTTTTGCGTCGGATTCGAAAATCTAGACTCACAGGAGAAGGACCATGTGGTGCCCGAGGCAGCAATAGACCCTTGGAGACAAGTCGGCTGGAGGCCGATGTATTGAATCTCGACGCAATTTGAGTGTTCCATCGGCATTAGGAGGCCCTGAACGTTTCAATTAACTATCATTTTTGCGTCGGATTCGAAAATCTAGACTTACAAGAGAACGACCATCAGGTGCCCGAGGCAGCATTAGACCCTTGGAGACAAGTCGGCTGGAGGCCGATGTATTGAATCTCGACGCAATTTGAGTGTTCCATCGTCATTAGGAGGCCCTAAACGTTACAATTAACTATCATTTTTGCGTCGGATTCGAAAATCTAGACTCACCGGAGACGGACCATGTGGTGCCCGAGGCAGCGATATCCCCTTGGAGACAAGTCGGCTGGAGGCCGATGTATTGAATCTCGACGCAATTTGAGAGTTCCATCGACATTAGGAAGCCCTGAACCTTAAAATTAACTATCTACTTTGCGTCGGATTCGAAAATGTAGACTCACAGGAGAAGGACCATGAGGTGCCCGAGGCAGCAATAGACCCTTGGAGACAAGTCGGCTGGAGGCCGATGTATTGAATCTCGACGCAATTTGAGTGTTCCATCGTCATTAGGAGGCCCTAAACGTTACCATTCACTATCATTTTTGCGTCGGATTCGAAAATCTAGACTCGCAGGAGAAGGACCATGTGGTGCCCGAGGCAGCAACAGACCCTTGGAGACAAGTCAACTGGAAGCCGATGTATTGGATCTCGACGCAATTTGAGTGTTCCATCGGCATTAGGAGGCCCTGAACGTTACAATTAACTATCATTTTTGCGTCGGATTCGAAAATCTAGACTCGCAGGAGAAGGACCATGTGGTGCCCGAGGCAGCAATAGACCCTTGGAGACAGGTCGGCTGCAGGCCGATGTATTGAATCTCGACGCAATTTGAGTGTTCCATCGTCATTACAAGTCCCTGAACGTTACATTTAACTATCATTTTTGCGTCGGATTCGAAAATCTAGACTCACAGGAGAAGGACCATGAGGTGCTCGAGGCAGCAATAGACCCTTGGAGACAAGTCGGCTGGAGGCCGATGTATTGAATCTCGACGCAATTTGAGTGTTCCATCGTCATTAGGAGGCCCTAAACGTTACAATTCACTATCATTTTTGCGTCGGATTCGAAAATCTAGACTCACAGGAGAAGGATCATCTGGTGCCCGAGGCAACAATAGACCCTTGGAGACAAGTCGGCTGGAGGCCGATGTAGTGAATCTCGACGGAATTTGAGTGTTCCATCGTCATTAGGAGGCCCTAAACGTAACAATTCACTATCAGTTTTGCGTCGGATTCGAAAATCTAGACTTACAAGAGAACGAACGTAAGGTTCCCGAGGCAGCATTAGACCCTTGGAGACAAGTCGGCTGGAGGCCGATGTATTGAATCTCGACGCAATTTGAGTGTTCCATCGTCATTAGGAGGCCCTAAACGTTACAATTAACTATCATTTTTGCGTCGGATTCGAAAATCTAGACTCACAGGAGAAGGACCATAAGGTGCCCGAGGCAGCAACAGACCCTTGGAGACAAGTCGGCTGGAGCCCGATGTATTGACTCTCGACGCAATTTGAGTGTTCCATCGTCATTACAAGGCCCTGAACGTTACATTTAACTATCATTTTTGCGTCGGATTCGAAAATTTAGACTCACAGGAGAAGGACCATGTGGTGCCTGAGGCAGCAACAGACCCTTGGAGACAAGTCGGCTGGAGGCCGATGTATTGAATCTCGACGCAATTTGAGTGTTCCATCGTCATTAGGAGGCCCTAAACGTTACAATTCACTATCAGTTTTGCGTCGGGTTCGAAAATCTAGACTCACAGGAGAAGGACCATGTGGTGCCCGAGGCAGCATTAAACCCTTGGAGACAGGTCGGCTGCAGGCCGATGTATTGAATCTCGACGCAATTTGAGTGTTCCATCGTCATTACAAGGCCCTGAACGTTACAATTAACTATCATTTTTGCGTCGGATTCGAAAATCTAGACTCACAGGAGAACGACCATAAGGCGCCCGATGCAGCAATAGACCCTTGGAGACAAGTCGGCTGGTGGCCGATGTATTGAATCTCGACGCAATTTGAGTGTTCCATCGGCATTAGGAGGCCCTGAACGTTACAATTAACTATCATTTTTGCGTCGGATTCGAAAATCTAGACTCACCGGAGACGGACCATGTGGTGCCCGAGGCAGCGATATCCCCTTGGAGACAAGTCGGCTGGAGACCGATGTATTGAATCTCGACGCAATTTGAGAGTTCCATCGACATTAGGAGGCCCTGAACCTTACAATTAACCATCTATTTTGCGTCGGATTCGAAAATGTAGACTCACAGGAGAAGGACCATGAGGTGCCCGAGGCAGCAATAGACCCTTGGAGACAAGTCGGCTGGAGGCCGATGTATTGAATCTCGACGCAATTTGAGTGTTCCATCGTCATTAGGAGGCCCTAAACGTTACAATTCACTATCATTTTTGCGTCGGATTCGAAAATCTAGACTCGCAGGAGAAGGACCATGTGGTGCCCGAGGCAGCAACAGACCCTTGGAGACAAGTCAACTGGAAGCCGATGTATTGGATCTCGACGCAATTTGAGTGTTCCATCGGCATTAGGAGGCCCTGAACGTTACAATTAACTATCATTTTTGCGTCGGATTCGAAAATCTAGACTCACAGGAGAACGACCATAAGGTGCCCGAGGCAGCAACAGACCCTTGGAGACAAGTCGGCTGGAGGCCGATGTATTGAATCTCGACGCAATTTGAGTGTTCCATCGTCACTACAAGGCCCTGAACGTTACAATTAACTATCATTTTTGCGTCGGATTCGAAAAGTTAGACTCACAGGAGAAGGACCATGTGGTGCCCGAGGCAGCAATAGACCCTTGGAGACAAGTCGGCTGGAGGCCGATGTATTGAATCTCGACGCAATTTGAGTGTTCCATCGTCATTAGGAGGCCCTAAACGTTACAATTCACTATCATTTTTGCGTCGGATTCGAAAATCTAGACTCGCAGGAGAAGGACCATGTGGTGCCCGAGGCAGCAATAGACCCTTGGAGACAGGTCGGCTGCAGGCCGATGTATTGAATCTCGACGCAATTTGAGTGTTCCATCGTCATTACAAGTCCCTGAACGTTACATTTAACTATCATTTTTGCGTCGGATTCGAAAATCTAGACTCACAGGAGAAGGACCATGAGGTGCTCGAGGCAGCAATAGACCCTTGGAGACAAGTCGGCTGGAGGCCGATGTATTGAATCTCGACGCAATTTGAGTGTTCCATCGTCATTAGGAGGCCCTAAACGTTACAATTCACTATCATTTTTGCGTCGGATTCGAAAATCTAGACTCACAGGAGAAGGATCATCTGGTGCCCGAGGCAACAATAGACCCTTGGAGACAAGTCGGCTGGAGGCCGATGTAGTGAATCTCGACGGAATTTGAGTGTTCCATCGTCATTAGGAGGCCCTAAACGTAACAATTCACTATCAGTTTTGCGTCGGATTCGAAAATCTAGACTTACAAGAGAACGAACGTAAGGTTCCCGAGGCAGCATTAGACCCTTGGAGACAAGTCGGCTGGAGGCCGATGTATTGAATCTCGACGCAATTTGAGTGTTCCATCGTCATTAGGAGGCCCTAAACGTTACAATTAACTATCATTTTTGCGTCGGGTTCGAAAATCTAGACTCACAGGAGAAGGACCATAAGGTGCCCGAGGCAGCAACAGACCCTTGGAGACAAGTCGGCTGGAGCCCGATGTATTGACTCTCGAC
>NW_025725385.1:0-33386 GCF_021461395.2 Schistocerca americana | reverse complement strand
GTCCGATCACCGAAGTTAAGCATTATTGGGCCCGGTAAGTACTTGGATGGGTGACCGCCTGGGAAACCCGGGTGCTGTTGGCTCCCTTCCTTTTCTTTTTGTTTTGTTATTATGTCGCTACCCCTGCCAGCCCAATTTTCAAACTACCTTTCTGTTGTGACAAAGATGCTTCCTTAAGCCTTTTAAACTACTGTAATGGTACGAAAATGCAGTAATTAACTCAGTTTGAGGGAGAATGTGCTAACCAAGTTTGCCAAGAAGACTTTGAAAACGACGAAACAGTACGAATCGGCAGTTGATTTCTGAAATACGTCACCGCCTATTTTTGTGTAAAGTTCCAAATTTGATTTGTAATCACGAATTTATTCCTTAGTCGTCTCGTCTCGTCCCGCAGACGTTTGTCGTGCTTGCGCTGTCATATGGACCACGACCCGAGCGGCAGCGAGCGGCAGTCGAGCAAAGTCGGGACAAGTCGCGACGGGGACAGGGATAGGAATGGCGCGAATGCACTGCAAACTACGCAGACACCTGGTGTGAGGCGAGGCGAGGAAGCCCACATCGCTACCAGTGGCGCCCTCCAGCACGACACTGCCACACCCCGCACAGGCCCTCCGCTGGACACCAGGGACAAGATGCGTCCCCCGCAGAAAGGCTGCACGCGCCCAGCGAATGACAGGAGGTGCAACGAGCAACAGTGCGTCTCACACACGCGGCGGTGCGCCCGCTAATTCGGCCGTCGGTCTGCTGGGACGCCGGGCGCGCCCCCCGCGCCGTCCGCGAGGAACTGGCTGTTGCAGAAGGAAGTGCTTTCGTCAAAATGCGGCGGAAAACTAACATTTTGTGTGTTGGGAGAGAAGCCGAACGCGAATTCTGCGTGCTCCTACCTTGCACGAGTGCCAACGGCCATACCATTGTGAATACACCGGTTCTCGTCCGATCACCGAAGTTAAGCATTATTGGGCCCGGTAAGTACTTGGATGGGTGACCGCCTGGGAAACCCGGGTGCTGTTGGCTCCCTTCCTTTTCTTTTTTGTTTTGTTATTATGTCGCTACCCCCTGCCAGCCCAATTTTCAAACTACCTTTCTGTTGTGACAAAGATGCTTCCTAAGCCTTTTAAACTACTGTAATGGTACGAAAATGCAGTAATTAACTCAGTTTGAGGGAGAATGTGCTAACCAAGTTTGCCAAGAAGACTTTGAAAAACGACGAAACAGTACGAATCGGCAGTTGATTTCTGAAATACGTCACCCGCCTATTTTTGTGTAAAGTTCCAAATTTGATTTGTAATCACGAATTTATTCCTTAGTCGTCTCGTCTCGTCCCGCAGACGTTTGTCGTGCTTGCGCTGTCATTATGGACCACGACCCGAGCGGCAGCGAGCGGCAGTCGAGCAAAGTCGGGACAAGTCGGGACGGGGACAGGGATAGGAATGGCGCGAATGCACTGCAAACTACGCAGACACCTGGTGTGAGGCGAGGCGAGGAAGCCCACATCGCTACCAGTGGCGCCCTCCAGCACGACACTGCCACACCCCGCACAGGCCCTCCGCTGGACACCAGGGACAAGATGCATCCCCCGCAGAAAGGCTGCACGCGCCCAGCGAATGACAGGAGGTGCAACGAGCAACAGTGCGTCTCACACACGCGGCGGTGCGCCCGCTAATTCGGTCGTCGGTCTGCTGGGACGCCGGGCGCGCCCCCCGCGCCGTCCGCGAGGAACTGGCTGTTGCAGAAGGAAGTGCTTTCGTCAAATGCGGCGGAAAACTAACATTTTGTGTGTTGGGAGAGAAGCCGAACGCGAATTCTGCCGTGCTCCTACCTTGCACGAGTGCCAACGGCCATACCATGATGAATACACCGGTTCTCGTCCGATCACCGAAGTTAAGCATCATTGGGCCCGGTTAGTACTTGGATGGGTGACCGCCTGGGAAACCCGGGTGCTGTTGGCTCCCTTCCTTTTCTTTTTGTTTTGTTATTATGTCGCTACCCCCTGCCAGCCCAATTTTCAAACTACCTTTCTGTTGTGACAAAGATGCTTCCTTAAGCCTTTTAAACTACTGTAATGGTACGAAAATGCAGTAATTAACTCAGTTTGAGGGAGAATGTGCTAACCAAGTTTGCCAAGAAGACTTTGAAAACGACGAAACAGTACGAATCGGCAGTTGATTTCTGAAATACGTCACCGCCTATTTTTGTGTAAAGTTCCAAATTTGATTTGTAATCACGAATTTATTCCTTAGTTCGTCTCGTCTCGTCCCGCAGACGTTTGTCGTGCTTGCGCTGTCATATGGACCACGACCCGAGCGGCAGCGAGCGGCAGTCGAGCAAAGTCGGGACAAGTCGGGGACGGGGACAGGGATAGGAATGGCGCGAATGCACTGCAAACTACGCAGACACCTGGTGTGAGGCGAGGCGAGGCGAGGCGAGGCGAGGCGAGGAAGCCCACATCGCTACCAGTGGCGCCCTCCAGCACGACACTGCCACACCCCCGCACAGGCCCTCCGCTGGACACCAGGGACAAGATGCATCCCCCGCAGAAAGGCTGCACGCGCCCAGCGAATGACAGGAGGTGCAACGAGCAACAGTGCGTCTCACACACGCGGCGGTGCGCCCGCTAATTCGGTCGTCGGTCTGCTGGGACGCCGGGCGCGCCCCCCGCGCCCGTCCGCGAGGAACCTGGCTGTTGCAGAAGGAAGTGCTTTCGTCAAATGCGGCGGAAAACTAACATTTTGTGTGTTGGGAGAGAAGCCGAACGCGAATTCTGCCGTGCTCCTACCTTGCACGAGTGCCAACGGCCATACCATGATGAATACACCGGTTCTCGTCCGATCACCGAAGTTAAGCATCATTGGGCCCGGTTAGTACTTGGATGGGTGACCGCCTGGGAAACCCGGGTGCTGTTGGCTCCCTTCCTTTTCTTTTTGTTTTGTTATTATGTCGCTACCCCTGCCAGCCCAATTTTCAAACTACCTTTCTGTTGTGACAAAGATGCTTCCTTAAGCCTTTTAAACTACTGTAATGGTACGAAAATGCAGTAATTAACTCAGTTTGAGGGAGAATGTGCTAACCAAGTTGCCAAGAAGACTTTGAAAACGACGAAACAGTACGAATCGGCAGTTGATTTTCTGAAATACGTCACCGCCTATTTTTGTGTAAAGTTCCAAATTTGATTTGTAATCACGAATTTATTCCTTAGTCGTCTCGTCTCGTCCCGCAGACGTTTGTCGTGCTTGCGCTGTCATATGGACCACGACCCGAGCGGCAGCGAGCGGCAGTCGAGCAAAGTCGGGACAAGTCGGGACGGGGACAGGGATAGGAATGGCGCGAATGCACTGCAAACTACGCAGACACCTGGTGTGAGGCGAGGCGAGGCGAGGCGAGGCGAGGCCAGGAAGCCCACATCGCTACCAGTGGCGCCCTCCAGCACGACACTGCCACACCCCCGCACAGGCCCTCCGCTGGACACCAGGGACAAGATGCGTCCCCCGCAGAAAGGCTGCACGCGCCCAGCGAATGACAGGAGGTGCAACGAGCAACAGTGCGTCTCACACACGCGGCGGTGCGCCGCTAATTCGGCCGTCGGTCTGCTGGGACGCCGGGCGCGCCCCCCGCGCCGTCCGCGAGGAACTGGCTGTTGCAGAAGGAAGTGCTTTCGTCAAATGCGGCGGAAAACTAACATTTTGTGTGTTGGGAGAGAAGCCGAACGCGAATTCTGCCGTGCTCCTACCTTGCACGAGTGCCAACGGCCATACCATTGTGAAACACCGGTTCTCGTCCGATCACCGAAGTTAAGCATTATTGGGCCCGGTAAGTACTTGGATGGGTGACCGCCTGGGAAACCCGGGTGCTGTTGGCTCCCTTCCTTTTCTTTTTGTTTTGTTATTATGTCGCTACCCCTGCCAGCCCAATTTTCAAACTACCTTTCTGTTGTGACAAAGATGCTTCCTTAAGCCTTTTAAACTACTGTAATGGTACGAAAATGCAGTAATTAACTCAGTTTGAGGGAGAATGTGCTAACCAAGTTTGCCAAGAAGACTTTGAAAACGACGAAACAGTACGAATCGGCAGTTGATTTCTGAAATACGTCACCGCCTATTTTTGTGTAAAGTTCCAAATTTGATTTGTAATCACGAATTTATTCCTTAGTCGTCTCGTCTCGTCCCCGCAGACGTTTGTCGTGCTTGCGCTGTCATATGGACCACGACCCGAGCGGCAGCGAGCGGCAGTCGAGCAAAGTCGGGGACAAGTCGGGACGGGGGACAGGGATAGGAATGGCGCGAATGCACTGCAAACTACGCAGACACCTGGTGTGAGGCGAGGCGAGGGCGAGGCGAGGCGAGGCCAGGAAGCCCACATCGCTACCAGTGGCGCCCTCCAGCACGACACTGCCACACCCCGCACAGGCCCTCCGCTGGACACCAGGGACAAGATGCGTCCCCCGCAGAAAGGCTGCACGCGCCCAGCGAATGACAGGAGGTGCAACGAGCAACAGTGCGTCTCACACACGCGGCGGTGCGCCCGCTAATTCGGCCGTCGGTCTGCTGGGACGCCGGGCGCGCCCCCCCGCGCCGTCCGCGAGGAACTGGCTGTTGCAGAAGGAAGTGCTTTTCGTCAAATGCGGCGGAAAACTAACATTTTGTGTGTTGGGAGAGAAGCCGAACGCGAATTCTGCCGTGCTCCTACCTTGCACGAGTGCCAACGGCCATACCATTGTGAATACACGGTTCTCGTCCGATCACCGAAGTTAAGCATTATTGGGCCCGGTAAGTACTTGGATGGGTGACCGCCCTGGGAAACCCGGGTGCTGTTGGCTCCCTTCCTTTTCTTTTTGTTTTGTTATTATGTCGCTACCCCCTGCCAGCCCAATTTTCAAACTACCTTTCTGTTGTGACAAAGATGCTTCCTTAAGCCTTTTAAACTACTGTAATGGTACGAAAAATGCAGTAATTAACTCAGTTTGAGGGAGAATGTGCTAACCAAGTTTGCCAAGAAGACTTTGAAAACGACGAAACAGTACGAATCGGCAGTTGATTTCTGAAATACGTCACCGCCTATTTTTGTGTAAAGTTCCAAATTTGATTTGTAATCACGAATTTATTCCTTAGTCGTCTCGTCTCGTCCCGCAGACGTTTGTCGTGCTTGCGCTGTCATATGGACCACGACCCGAGCGGCAGCGAGCGGCAGTCGAGCAAAGTCGGGACAAGTCGGGACGGGGACAGGGATAGGAATGGCGCGAATGCACTGCAAACTACGCAGACACTGGTGTGAGGCGAGGCGAGGCGAGGCGAGGCGAGGCCAGGAAGCCCACATCGCTACCAGTGGCGCCCTCCCAGCACGACACTGCCACACCCCGCACAGGCCCTCCGCTGGACACCAGGGACAAGATGCGTCCCCCGCAGAAAGGCTGCACGCGCCCAGCGAATGACAGGAGGTGCAACGAGCAACAGTGCGTCTCACACACGCGGCGGTGCGCCCGCTAATTCGGCCGTCGGTCTGCTGGGACGCCGGGCGCGCCCCCCGCGCCGTCCGCGAGGAACTGGGGGGCTGTTGCAGAAGGAAGTGCTTTCGTCAAATGCGGCGGAAAACTAACATTTTGTGTGTTGGGAGAGAAGCCGAACGCGAATTCTGCCGTGCTCCTACCTTGCACGAGTGCCAACGGCCATACCATTGTGAATACACCGGTTCTCGTCCGATCACCGAAGTTAAGCATTATTGGCCCGGTAAGTACTTGGATGGGTGACCGCCTGGGAAACCCGGGTGCAGTTGGCTCCCTTCCTTTTCTTTTTGTTTTGTTATTATGTCGCTACCCCTGCCAGCCCAATTTTCAAACTACCTTTCTGTTGTGACAAAGATGCTTCCTTAAGCCTTTTAAACTACTGTAATGGTACGAAAATGCAGTAATTAACTCAGTTTGAGGGAGAATGTGCTAACCAAGTTTGCCAAGAAGACTTTGAAAACGACGAAACAGTACGAATCGGCAGTTGATTTCTGAAATACGTCACCGCCTATTTTTGTGTAAAGTTCCAAATTTGATTTGTAATCACGAATTTATTCCTTAGTCGTCTCGTCTCGTCCCCGCAGACGTTTGTCGTGCTTGCGCTGTCATATGGACCACGACCCGAGCGGCAGCGAGCGGCAGTCGAGCAAAGTCGGGACAAGTCGGGACGGGGACAGGATAGGAATGGCGCGAATGCACTGCAAACTACGCAGAACACCTGGTGTGAGGCGAGGCGAGGCGAGGCGAGGCGAGGCGAGGAAGCCCACATCGCTACCAGTGGCGCCCTCCAGCACGACACTGCCACACCCCGCACAGGCCCTCCGCTGGACACCAGGGACAAGATGCATCCCCCGCAGAAAGGCTGCACGCGCCCAGCGAATGACAGGAGGTGCAACGAGCAACAGTGCGTCTCACACACGCGGCGGTGCGCCCGCTAATTCGGTCGTCGGTCTGCTGGGACGCCGGGCGCGCCCCCCCGCGCCGTCCGCGAGGAACTGGCTGTTGCAGAAGGAAGTGCTTTCGTCAAATGCGGCGGAAAACTAACATTTTGTGTGTTGGGAGAGAAGCCGAACGCGAATTCTGCCGTGCTCCTACCTTGCACGAGTGCCAACGGCCATACCATGATGAATACACCGGTTCTCGTCCGATCACCGAAGTTAAGCATCATTGGGCCCGGTTAGTACTTGGATGGGTGACCGCCTGGGAAACCCGGGGTGCTGTTGGCTCCCTTCCTTTTCTTTTTGTTTTGTTATTATGTCGCTACCCCTGCCAGCCCAATTTTCAAACTACCTTTCTGTTGTGACAAAGATGCTTCCTTAAGCCTTTTAAACTACTGTAATGGTACGAAAATGCAGTAATTAACTCAGTTTGAGGGAGAATGTGCTAACCAAGTTTGCCAAGAAGACTTTGAAAACGACGAAACAGTACGAATCGGCAGTTGATTTCTGAAATACGTCACCGCCTATTTTTGTGTAAAGTTCCAAATTTGATTTGTAATCACGAATTTATTCCTTAGTCGTCTCGTCTCGTCCCGCAGACGTTTGTCGTGCTTGCGCTGTCATATGGACCCACGACCCGAGCGGCAGCGAGCGGCAGTCGAGCAAAGTCGGGACAAGTCGGGACGGGGACAGGGATAGGAATGGCGCGAATGCACTGCAAACTACGCAGACACCTGGTGTGAGGCGAGGCGAGGCGAGGCGAGGCGAGGCCAGGAAGCCCACATCGCTACCAGTTGGCGCCCTCCAGCACGACACTGCCACACCCCGCACAGGCCCTCCGCTGGACACCAGGGACAAGATGCGTCCCCCGCAGAAAAGGCTGCACGCGCCCAGCGAATGACAGGAGGTGCAACGAGCAACAGTGCGTCTCACACACGCGGCGGTGCGCCCGCTAATTCGGCCGTCGGTCTGCTGGGACGCCGGGCGCGCCCCCCGCGCCGTCCGCGAGGAACTGGCTGTTGCAGAAGGAAGTGCTTTCGTCAAATGCGGCGGAAAACTAACATTTTGTGTGTTGGGAGAGAAGCCGAACGCGAATTCTGCCGTGCTCCTACCTTGCACGAGTGCCAACGGCCATACCATTGTGAATACACCGGTTCTCGTCCGATCACCGAAGTTAAGCATTATTGGGCCCGGTAAGTACTTGGATGGGTGACCGCCTGGGAAACCCGGGTGCTGTTGGCTCCCTTCCTTTTCTTTTTGTTTTGTTATTATGTCGCTACCCCTGCCAGCCCAATTTTCAAACTACCTTTCTGTTGTGACAAAGATGCTTCCTTAAGCCTTTTAAACTACTGTAATGGTACGAAAATGCAGTAATTAACTCAGTTTGAGGGAGAATGTGCTAACCAAGTTTGCCAAGAAGACTTTGAAAACGACGAAACAGTACGAATCGGCAGTTGATTTCTGAAATACGTCACCGCCTATTTTTGTGTAAAGTTCCAAATTTGATTTGTAATCACGAATTTATTCCTTAGTCGTCTCGTCTCGTCCCGCAGACGTTTGTCGTGCTTGCGCTGTCATATGGACCACGACCCGAGCGGCAGCGAGCGGCAGTCGAGCAAAGTCGGGACAAGTCGGGACGGGGACAGGGATAGGAATGGCGCGAATGCACTGCAAACTACGCAGACACCTGGTGTGAGGCGAGGCGAGGCGAGGCGAGGCGAGGCCAGGAAGCCCACATCGCTACCAGTGGCGCCCTCCAGCACGACACTGCCACACCCCGCACAGGCCCTCCGCTGGACACCAGGGACAAGATGCGTCCCCCGCAGAAAGGCTGCACGCGCCCAGCGAATGACAGGAGGTGCAACGAGCAACAGTGCGTCTCACACACGCGGCGGTGCGCCCGCTAATTCGGCCGTCGGTCTGCTGGGACGCCGGGCGCGCCCCCCGCGCCGTCCGCGAGGAACTGGCTGTTGCAGAAGGAAGTGCTTTCGTCAAATGCGGCGGAAAACTAACATTTTGTGTGTTGGGAGAGAAGCCGAACGCGAATTCTGCCGTGCTCCTACCTTGCACGAGTGCCAACGGCCATACCATTGTGAATACACCGGTTCTCGTCCGATCACCGAAGTTAAGCATTATTGGGCCCGGTAAGTACTTGGATGGGTGACCGCCTGGGAAACCCGGGTGCTGTTGGCTCCCTTCCTTTTCTTTTTGTTTTGTTATTATGTCGCTACCCCTGCCAGCCCAATTTTCAAACTACCTTTCTGTTGTGACAAAGATGCTTCCTTAAGCCTTTTAAACTACTGTAATGGTACGAAAATGCAGTAATTAACTCAGTTTGAGGGAGAATGTGCTAACCAAGTTTGCCAAGAAGACTTTGAAAACGACGAAACAGTACGAATCGGCAGTTGATTTCTGAAATACGTCACCGCCTATTTTTGTGTAAAGTTCCAAATTTGATTTGTAATCACGAATTTATTCCTTAGTCGTCTCGTCTCGTCCCGCAGACGTTTGTCGTGCTTGCGCTGTCATATGGACCACGACCCGAGCGGCAGCGAGCGGCAGTCGAGCAAAGTCGGGACAAGTCGGGACGGGGACAGGGATAGGAATGGCGCGAATGCACTGCAAACTACGCAGACACCTGGTGTGAGGCGAGGCGAGGCGAGGCGAGGCGAGGCCAGGAAGCCCACATCGCTACCAGTGGCGCCCTCCAGCACGACACTGCCACACCCCGCACAGGCCCTCCGCTGGACACCAGGGACAAGATGCGTCCCCCGCAGAAAGGCTGCACGCGCCCAGCGAATGACAGGAGGTGCAACGAGCAACAGTGCGTCTCACACACGCGGCGGTGCGCCCGCTAATTCGGCCGTCGGTCTGCTGGGACGCCGGGCGCGCCCCCCGCGCCGTCCGCGAGGAACTGGCTGTTGCAGAAGGAAGTGCTTTCGTCAAATGCGGCGGAAAACTAACATTTTGTGTGTTGGGAGAGAAGCCGAACGCGAATTCTGCCGTGCTCCTACCTTGCACGAGTGCCAACGGCCATACCATTGTGAATACACCGGTTCTCGTCCGATCACCGAAGTTAAGCATTATTGGGCCCGGTAAGTACTTGGATGGGTGACCGCCTGGGAAACCCGGGTGCTGTTGGCTCCCTTCCTTTTCTTTTTGTTTTGTTATTATGTCGCTACCCCTGCCAGCCCAATTTTCAAACTACCTTTCTGTTGTGACAAAGATGCTTCCTTAAGCCTTTTAAACTACTGTAATGGTACGAAAATGCAGTAATTAACTCAGTTTGAGGGAGAATGTGCTAACCAAGTTTGCCAAGAAGACTTTGAAAACGACGAAACAGTACGAATCGGCAGTTGATTTCTGAAATACGTCACCGCCTATTTTTGTGTAAAGTTCCAAATTTGATTTGTAATCACGAATTTATTCCTTAGTCGTCTCGTCTCGTCCCGCAGACGTTTGTCGTGCTTGCGCTGTCATATGGACCACGACCCGAGCGGCAGCGAGCGGCAGTCGAGCAAAGTCGGGACAAGTCGCGACGGGGACAGGGATAGGAATGGCGCGAATGCACTGCAAACTACGCAGACACCTGGTGTGAGGCGAGGCGAGGAAGCCCACATCGCTACCAGTGGCGCCCTCCAGCACGACACTGCCACACCCCGCACAGGCCCTCCGCTGGACACCAGGGACAAGATGCGTCCCCCGCAGAAAGGCTGCACGCGCCCAGCGAATGACAGGAGGTGCAACGAGCAACAGTGCGTCTCACACACGCGGCGGTGCGCCCGCTAATTCGGCCGTCGGTCTGCTGGGACGCCGGGCGCGCCCCCCGCGCCGTCCGCGAGGAACTGGCTGTTGCAGAAGGAAGTGCTTTCGTCAAATGCGGCGGAAAACTAACATTTTGTGTGTTGGGAGAGAAGCCGAACGCGAATTCTGCCGTGCTCCTACCTTGCACGAGTGCCAACGGCCATACCATTGTGAATACACCGGTTCTCGTCCGATCACCGAAGTTAAGCATTATTGGGCCCGGTAAGTACTTGGATGGGTGACCGCCTGGGAAACCCGGGTGCTGTTGGCTCCCTTCCTTTTCTTTTTGTTTTGTTATTATGTCGCTACCCCTGCCAGCCCAATTTTCAAACTACCTTTCTGTTGTGACAAAGATGCTTCCTTAAGCCTTTTAAACTACTGTAATGGTACGAAAATGCAGTAATTAACTCAGTTTGAGGGAGAATGTGCTAACCAAGTTTGCCAAGAAGACTTTGAAAACGACGAAACAGTACGAATCGGCAGTTGATTTCTGAAATACGTCACCGCCTATTTTTGTGTAAAGTTCCAAATTTGATTTGTAATCACGAATTTATTCCTTAGTCGTCTCGTCTCGTCCCGCAGACGTTTGTCGTGCTTGCGCTGTCATATGGACCACGACCCGAGCGGCAGCGAGCGGCAGTCGAGCAAAGTCGGGACAAGTCGGGACGGGGACAGGGATAGGAATGGCGCGAATGCACTGCAAACTACGCAGACACCTGGTGTGAGGCGAGGCGAGGAAGCCCACATCGCTACCAGTGGCGCCCTCCAGCACGACACTGCCACACCCCGCACAGGCCCTCCGCTGGACACCAGGGACAAGATGCATCCCCCGCAGAAAGGCTGCACGCGCCCAGCGAATGACAGGAGGTGCAACGAGCAACAGTGCGTCTCACACACGCGGCGGTGCGCCCGCTAATTCGGTCGTCGGTCTGCTGGGACGCCGGGCGCGCCCCCCGCGCCGTCCGCGAGGAACTGGCTGTTGCAGAAGGAAGTGCTTTCGTCAAATGCGGCGGAAAACTAACATTTTGTGTGTTGGGAGAGAAGCCGAACGCGAATTCTGCCGTGCTCCTACCTTGCACGAGTGCCAACGGCCATACCATGATGAATACACCGGTTCTCGTCCGATCACCGAAGTTAAGCATCATTGGGCCCGGTTAGTACTTGGATGGGTGACCGCCTGGGAAACCCGGGTGCTGTTGGCTCCCTTCCTTTTCTTTTTGTTTTGTTATTATGTCGCTACCCCTGCCAGCCCAATTTTCAAACTACCTTTCTGTTGTGACAAAGATGCTTCCTTAAGCCTTTTAAACTACTGTAATGGTACGAAAATGCAGTAATTAACTCAGTTTGAGGGAGAATGTGCTAACCAAGTTTGCCAAGAAGACTTTGAAAACGACGAAACAGTACGAATCGGCAGTTGATTTCTGAAATACGTCACCGCCTATTTTTGTGTAAAGTTCCAAATTTGATTTGTAATCACGAATTTATTCCTTAGTCGTCTCGTCTCGTCCCGCAGACGTTTGTCGTGCTTGCGCTGTCATATGGACCACGACCCGAGCGGCAGCGAGCGGCAGTCGAGCAAAGTCGGGACAAGTCGGGACGGGGACAGGGATAGGAATGGCGCGAATGCACTGCAAACTACGCAGACACCTGGTGTGAGGCGAGGCGAGGCGAGGCGAGGCGAGGCGAGGAAGCCCACATCGCTACCAGTGGCGCCCTCCAGCACGACACTGCCACACCCCGCACAGGCCCTCCGCTGGACACCAGGGACAAGATGCATCCCCCGCAGAAAGGCTGCACGCGCCCAGCGAATGACAGGAGGTGCAACGAGCAACAGTGCGTCTCACACACGCGGCGGTGCGCCCGCTAATTCGGTCGTCGGTCTGCTGGGACGCCGGGCGCGCCCCCCGCGCCGTCCGCGAGGAACTGGCTGTTGCAGAAGGAAGTGCTTTCGTCAAATGCGGCGGAAAACTAACATTTTGTGTGTTGGGAGAGAAGCCGAACGCGAATTCTGCCGTGCTCCTACCTTGCACGAGTGCCAACGGCCATACCATGATGAATACACCGGTTCTCGTCCGATCACCGAAGTTAAGCATCATTGGGCCCGGTTAGTACTTGGATGGGTGACCGCCTGGGAAACCCGGGTGCTGTTGGCTCCCTTCCTTTTCTTTTTGTTTTGTTATTATGTCGCTACCCCTGCCAGCCCAATTTTCAAACTACCTTTCTGTTGTGACAAAGATGCTTCCTTAAGCCTTTTAAACTACTGTAATGGTACGAAAATGCAGTAATTAACTCAGTTTGAGGGAGAATGTGCTAACCAAGTTTGCCAAGAAGACTTTGAAAACGACGAAACAGTACGAATCGGCAGTTGATTTCTGAAATACGTCACCGCCTATTTTTGTGTAAAGTTCCAAATTTGATTTGTAATCACGAATTTATTCCTTAGTCGTCTCGTCTCGTCCCGCAGACGTTTGTCGTGCTTGCGCTGTCATATGGACCACGACCCGAGCGGCAGCGAGCGGCAGTCGAGCAAAGTCGGGACAAGTCGGGACGGGGACAGGGATAGGAATGGCGCGAATGCACTGCAAACTACGCAGACACCTGGTGTGAGGCGAGGCGAGGCGAGGCGAGGCGAGGCCAGGAAGCCCACATCGCTACCAGTGGCGCCCTCCAGCACGACACTGCCACACCCCGCACAGGCCCTCCGCTGGACACCAGGGACAAGATGCGTCCCCCGCAGAAAGGCTGCACGCGCCCAGCGAATGACAGGAGGTGCAACGAGCAACAGTGCGTCTCACACACGCGGCGGTGCGCCCGCTAATTCGGCCGTCGGTCTGCTGGGACGCCGGGCGCGCCCCCCGCGCCGTCCGCGAGGAACTGGCTGTTGCAGAAGGAAGTGCTTTCGTCAAATGCGGCGGAAAACTAACATTTTGTGTGTTGGGAGAGAAGCCGAACGCGAATTCTGCCGTGCTCCTACCTTGCACGAGTGCCAACGGCCATACCATTGTGAATACACCGGTTCTCGTCCGATCACCGAAGTTAAGCATTATTGGGCCCGGTAAGTACTTGGATGGGTGACCGCCTGGGAAACCCGGGTGCTGTTGGCTCCCTTCCTTTTCTTTTTGTTTTGTTATTATGTCGCTACCCCTGCCAGCCCAATTTTCAAACTACCTTTCTGTTGTGACAAAGATGCTTCCTTAAGCCTTTTAAACTACTGTAATGGTACGAAAATGCAGTAATTAACTCAGTTTGAGGGAGAATGTGCTAACCAAGTTTGCCAAGAAGACTTTGAAAACGACGAAACAGTACGAATCGGCAGTTGATTTCTGAAATACGTCACCGCCTATTTTTGTGTAAAGTTCCAAATTTGATTTGTAATCACGAATTTATTCCTTAGTCGTCTCGTCTCGTCCCGCAGACGTTTGTCGTGCTTGCGCTGTCATATGGACCACGACCCGAGCGGCAGCGAGCGGCAGTCGAGCAAAGTCGGGACAAGTCGGGACGGGGACAGGGATAGGAATGGCGCGAATGCACTGCAAACTACGCAGACACCTGGTGTGAGGCGAGGCGAGGCGAGGCGAGGCGAGGCCAGGAAGCCCACATCGCTACCAGTGGCGCCCTCCAGCACGACACTGCCACACCCCGCACAGGCCCTCCGCTGGACACCAGGGACAAGATGCGTCCCCCGCAGAAAGGCTGCACGCGCCCAGCGAATGACAGGAGGTGCAACGAGCAACAGTGCGTCTCACACACGCGGCGGTGCGCCCGCTAATTCGGCCGTCGGTCTGCTGGGACGCCGGGCGCGCCCCCCGCGCCGTCCGCGAGGAACTGGCTGTTGCAGAAGGAAGTGCTTTCGTCAAATGCGGCGGAAAACTAACATTTTGTGTGTTGGGAGAGAAGCCGAACGCGAATTCTGCCGTGCTCCTACCTTGCACGAGTGCCAACGGCCATACCATTGTGAATACACCGGTTCTCGTCCGATCACCGAAGTTAAGCATTATTGGGCCCGGTAAGTACTTGGATGGGTGACCGCCTGGGAAACCCGGGTGCTGTTGGCTCCCTTCCTTTTCTTTTTGTTTTGTTATTATGTCGCTACCCCTGCCAGCCCAATTTTCAAACTACCTTTCTGTTGTGACAAAGATGCTTCCTTAAGCCTTTTAAACTACTGTAATGGTACGAAAATGCAGTAATTAACTCAGTTTGAGGGAGAATGTGCTAACCAAGTTTGCCAAGAAGACTTTGAAAACGACGAAACAGTACGAATCGGCAGTTGATTTCTGAAATACGTCACCGCCTATTTTTGTGTAAAGTTCCAAATTTGATTTGTAATCACGAATTTATTCCTTAGTCGTCTCGTCTCGTCCCGCAGACGTTTGTCGTGCTTGCGCTGTCATATGGACCACGACCCGAGCGGCAGCGAGCGGCAGTCGAGCAAAGTCGGGACAAGTCGCGACGGGGACAGGGATAGGAATGGCGCGAATGCACTGCAAACTACGCAGACACCTGGTGTGAGGCGAGGCGAGGAAGCCCACATCGCTACCAGTGGCGCCCTCCAGCACGACACTGCCACACCCCGCACAGGCCCTCCGCTGGACACCAGGGACAAGATGCGTCCCCCGCAGAAAGGCTGCACGCGCCCAGCGAATGACAGGAGGTGCAACGAGCAACAGTGCGTCTCACACACGCGGCGGTGCGCCCGCTAATTCGGCCGTCGGTCTGCTGGGACGCCGGGCGCGCCCCCCGCGCCGTCCGCGAGGAACTGGCTGTTGCAGAAGGAAGTGCTTTCGTCAAATGCGGCGGAAAACTAACATTTTGTGTGTTGGGAGAGAAGCCGAACGCGAATTCTGCCGTGCTCCTACCTTGCACGAGTGCCAACGGCCATACCATTGTGAATACACCGGTTCTCGTCCGATCACCGAAGTTAAGCATTATTGGGCCCGGTAAGTACTTGGATGGGTGACCGCCTGGGAAACCCGGGTGCTGTTGGCTCCCTTCCTTTTCTTTTTGTTTTGTTATTATGTCGCTACCCCTGCCAGCCCAATTTTCAAACTACCTTTCTGTTGTGACAAAGATGCTTCCTTAAGCCTTTTAAACTACTGTAATGGTACGAAAATGCAGTAATTAACTCAGTTTGAGGGAGAATGTGCTAACCAAGTTTGCCAAGAAGACTTTGAAAACGACGAAACAGTACGAATCGGCAGTTGATTTCTGAAATACGTCACCGCCTATTTTTGTGTAAAGTTCCAAATTTGATTTGTAATCACGAATTTATTCCTTAGTCGTCTCGTCTCGTCCCGCAGACGTTTGTCGTGCTTGCGCTGTCATATGGACCACGACCCGAGCGGCAGCGAGCGGCAGTCGAGCAAAGTCGGGACAAGTCGCGACGGGGACAGGGATAGGAATGGCGCGAATGCACTGCAAACTACGCAGACACCTGGTGTGAGGCGAGGCGAGGAAGCCCACATCGCTACCAGTGGCGCCCTCCAGCACGACACTGCCACACCCCGCACAGGCCCTCCGCTGGACACCAGGGACAAGATGCGTCCCCCGCAGAAAGGCTGCACGCGCCCAGCGAATGACAGGAGGTGCAACGAGCAACAGTGCGTCTCACACACGCGGCGGTGCGCCCGCTAATTCGGCCGTCGGTCTGCTGGGACGCCGGGCGCGCCCCCCGCGCCGTCCGCGAGGAACTGGCTGTTGCAGAAGGAAGTGCTTTCGTCAAATGCGGCGGAAAACTAACATTTTGTGTGTTGGGAGAGAAGCCGAACGCGAATTCTGCCGTGCTCCTACCTTGCACGAGTGCCAACGGCCATACCATTGTGAATACACCGGTTCTCGTCCGATCACCGAAGTTAAGCATTATTGGGCCCGGTAAGTACTTGGATGGGTGACCGCCTGGGAAACCCGGGTGCTGTTGGCTCCCTTCCTTTTCTTTTTGTTTTCTTATTATGTCGCTACCCCTGCCAGCCCAATTTTCAAACTACCTTTCTGTTGTGACAAAGATGCTTCCTTAAGCCTTTTAAACTACTGTAATGGTACGAAAATGCAGTAATTAACTCAGTTTGAGGGAGAATGTGCTAACCAAGTTTGCCAAGAAGACTTTGAAAACGACGAAACAGTACGAATCGGCAGTTGATTTCTGAAATACGTCACCGCCTATTTTTGTGTAAAGTTCCAAATTTGATTTGTAATCACGAATTTATTCCTTAGTCGTCTCGTCTCGTCCCGCAGACGTTTGTCGTGCTTGCGCTGTCATATGGACCACGACCCGAGCGGCAGCGAGCGGCAGTCGAGCAAAGTCGGGACAAGTCGGGACGGGGACAGGGATAGGAATGGCGCGAATGCACTGCAAACTACGCAGACACCTGGTGTGAGGCGAGGCGAGGAAGCCCACATCGCTACCAGTGGCGCCCTCCAGCACGACACTGCCACACCCCGCACAGGCCCTCCGCTGGACACCAGGGACAAGATGCATCCCCCGCAGAAAGGCTGCACGCGCCCAGCGAATGACAGGAGGTGCAACGAGCAACAGTGCGTCTCACACACGCGGCGGTGCGCCCGCTAATTCGGTCGTCGGTCTGCTGGGACGCCGGGCGCGCCCCCCGCGCCGTCCGCGAGGAACTGGCTGTTGCAGAAGGAAGTGCTTTCGTCAAATGCGGCGGAAAACTAACATTTTGTGTGTTGGGAGAGAAGCCGAACGCGAATTCTGCCGTGCTCCTACCTTGCACGAGTGCCAACGGCCATACCATGATGAATACACCGGTTCTCGTCCGATCACCGAAGTTAAGCATCATTGGGCCCGGTTAGTACTTGGATGGGTGACCGCCTGGGAAACCCGGGTGCTGTTGGCTCCCTTCCTTTTCTTTTTGTTTTGTTATTATGTCGCTACCCCTGCCAGCCCAATTTTCAAACTACCTTTCTGTTGTGACAAAGATGCTTCCTTAAGCCTTTTAAACTACTGTAATGGTACGAAAATGCAGTAATTAACTCAGTTTGAGGGAGAATGTGCTAACCAAGTTTGCCAAGAAGACTTTGAAAACGACGAAACAGTACGAATCGGCAGTTGATTTCTGAAATACGTCACCGCCTATTTTTGTGTAAAGTTCCAAATTTGATTTGTAATCACGAATTTATTCCTTAGTCGTCTCGTCTCGTCCCGCAGACGTTTGTCGTGCTTGCGCTGTCATATGGACCACGACCCGAGCGGCAGCGAGCGGCAGTCGAGCAAAGTCGGGACAAGTCGGGACGGGGACAGGGATAGGAATGGCGCGAATGCACTGCAAACTACGCAGACACCTGGTGTGAGGCGAGGCGAGGCGAGGCGAGGCGAGGCGAGGAAGCCCACATCGCTACCAGTGGCGCCCTCCAGCACGACACTGCCACACCCCGCACAGGCCCTCCGCTGGACACCAGGGACAAGATGCATCCCCCGCAGAAAGGCTGCACGCGCCCAGCGAATGACAGGAGGTGCAACGAGCAACAGTGCGTCTCACACACGCGGCGGTGCGCCCGCTAATTCGGTCGTCGGTCTGCTGGGACGCCGGGCGCGCCCCCCGCGCCGTCCGCGAGGAACTGGCTGTTGCAGAAGGAAGTGCTTTCGTCAAATGCGGCGGAAAACTAACATTTTGTGTGTTGGGAGAGAAGCCGAACGCGAATTCTGCCGTGCTCCTACCTTGCACGAGTGCCAACGGCCATACCATGATGAATACACCGGTTCTCGTCCGATCACCGAAGTTAAGCATCATTGGGCCCGGTTAGTACTTGGATGGGTGACCGCCTGGGAAACCCGGGTGCTGTTGGCTCCCTTCCTTTTCTTTTTGTTTTGTTATTATGTCGCTACCCCTGCCAGCCCAATTTTCAAACTACCTTTCTGTTGTGACAAAGATGCTTCCTTAAGCCTTTTAAACTACTGTAATGGTACGAAAATGCAGTAATTAACTCAGTTTGAGGGAGAATGTGCTAACCAAGTTTGCCAAGAAGACTTTGAAAACGACGAAACAGTACGAATCGGCAGTTGATTTCTGAAATACGTCACCGCCTATTTTTGTGTAAAGTTCCAAATTTGATTTGTAATCACGAATTTATTCCTTAGTCGTCTCGTCTCGTCCCGCAGACGTTTGTCGTGCTTGCGCTGTCATATGGACCACGACCCGAGCGGCAGCGAGCGGCAGTCGAGCAAAGTCGGGACAAGTCGGGACGGGGACAGGGATAGGAATGGCGCGAATGCACTGCAAACTACGCAGACACCTGGTGTGAGGCGAGGCGAGGCGAGGCGAGGCGAGGCGAGGAAGCCCACATCGCTACCAGTGGCGCCCTCCAGCACGACACTGCCACACCCCGCACAGGCCCTCCGCTGGACACCAGGGACAAGATGCGTCCCCCGCAGAAAGGCTGCACGCGCCCAGCGAATGACAGGAGGTGCAACGAGCAACAGTGCGTCTCACACACGCGGCGGTGCGCCCGCTAATTCGGCCGTCGGTCTGCTGGGACGCCGGGCGCGCCCCCCGCGCCGTCCGCGAGGAACTGGCTGTTGCAGAAGGAAGTGCTTTCGTCAAATGCGGCGGAAAACTAACATTTTGTGTGTTGGGAGAGAAGCCGAACGCGAATTCTGCCGTGCTCCTACCTTGCACGAGTGCCAACGGCCATACCATTGTGAATACACCGGTTCTCGTCCGATCACCGAAGTTAAGCATTATTGGGCCCGGTAAGTACTTGGATGGGTGACCGCCTGGGAAACCCGGGTGCTGTTGGCTCCCTTCCTTTTCTTTTTGTTTTGTTATTATGTCGCTACCCCTGCCAGCCCAATTTTCAAACTACCTTTCTGTTGTGACAAAGATGCTTCCTTAAGCCTTTTAAACTACTGTAATGGTACGAAAATGCAGTAATTAACTCAGTTTGAGGGAGAATGTGCTAACCAAGTTTGCCAAGAAGACTTTGAAAACGACGAAACAGTACGAATCGGCAGTTGATTTCTGAAATACGTCACCGCCTATTTTTGTGTAAAGTTCCAAATTTGATTTGTAATCACGAATTTATTCCTTAGTCGTCTCGTCTCGTCCCGCAGACGTTTGTCGTGCTTGCGCTGTCATATGGACCACGACCCGAGCGGCAGCGAGCGGCAGTCGAGCAAAGTCGGGACAAGTCGGGACGGGGACAGGGATAGGAATGGCGCGAATGCACTGCAAACTACGCAGACACCTGGTGTGAGGCGAGGCGAGGCGAGGCGAGGCGAGGCGAGGAAGCCCACATCGCTACCAGTGGCGCCCTCCAGCACGACACTGCCACACCCCGCACAGGCCCTCCGCTGGACACCAGGGACAAGATGCGTCCCCCGCAGAAAGGCTGCACGCGCCCAGCGAATGACAGGAGGTGCAACGAGCAACAGTGCGTCTCACACACGCGGCGGTGCGCCCGCTAATTCGGCCGTCGGTCTGCTGGGACGCCGGGCGCGCCCCCCGCGCCGTCCGCGAGGAACTGGCTGTTGCAGAAGGAAGTGCTTTCGTCAAATGCGGCGGAAAACTAACATTTTGTGTGTTGGGAGAGAAGCCGAACGCGAATTCTGCCGTGCTCCTACCTTGCACGAGTGCCAACGGCCATACCATTGTGAATACACCGGTTCTCGTCCGATCACCGAAGTTAAGCATTATTGGGCCCGGTAAGTACTTGGATGGGTGACCGCCTGGGAAACCCGGGTGCTGTTGGCTCCCTTCCTTTTCTTTTTGTTTTGTTATTATGTCGCTACCCCTGCCAGCCCAATTTTCAAACTACCTTTCTGTTGTGACAAAGATGCTTCCTTAAGCCTTTTAAACTACTGTAATGGTACGAAAATGCAGTAATTAACTCAGTTTGAGGGAGAATGTGCTAACCAAGTTTGCCAAGAAGACTTTGAAAACGACGAAACAGTACGAATCGGCAGTTGATTTCTGAAATACGTCACCGCCTATTTTTGTGTAAAGTTCCAAATTTGATTTGTAATCACGAATTTATTCCTTAGTCGTCTCGTCTCGTCCCGCAGACGTTTGTCGTGCTTGCGCTGTCATATGGACCACGACCCGAGCGGCAGCGAGCGGCAGTCGAGCAAAGTCGGGACAAGTCGGGACGGGGACAGGGATAGGAATGGCGCGAATGCACTGCAAACTACGCAGACACCTGGTGTGAGGCGAGGCGAGGAAGCCCACATCGCTACCAGTGGCGCCCTCCAGCACGACACTGCCACACCCCGCACAGGCCCTCCGCTGGACACCAGGGACAAGATGCATCCCCCGCAGAAAGGCTGCACGCGCCCAGCGAATGACAGGAGGTGCAACGAGCAACAGTGCGTCTCACACACGCGGCGGTGCGCCCGCTAATTCGGTCGTCGGTCTGCTGGGACGCCGGGCGCGCCCCCCGCGCCGTCCGCGAGGAACTGGCTGTTGCAGAAGGAAGTGCTTTCGTCAAATGCGGCGGAAAACTAACATTTTGTGTGTTGGGAGAGAAGCCGAACGCGAATTCTGCCGTGCACCTACCTTGCACGAGTGCCAACGGCCATACCATGATGAATACACCGGTTCTCGTCCGATCACCGAAGTTAAGCATCATTGGGCCCGGTTAGTACTTGGATGGGTGACCGCCTGGGAAACCCGGGTGCTGTTGGCTCCCTTCCTTTTCTTTTTGTTTTGTTATTATGTCGCTACCCCTGCCAGCCCAATTTTCAAACTACCTTTCTGTTGTGACAAAGATGCTTCCTTAAGCCTTTTAAACTACTGTAATGGTACGAAAATGCAGTAATTAACTCAGTTTGAGGGAGAATGTGCTAACCAAGTTTGCCAAGAAGACTTTGAAAACGACGAAACAGTACGAATCGGCAGTTGATTTCTGAAATACGTCACCGCCTATTTTTGTGTAAAGTTCCAAATTTGATTTGTAATCACGAATTTATTCCTTAGTCGTCTCGTCTCGTCCCGCAGACGTTTGTCGTGCTTGCGCTGTCATATGGACCACGACCCGAGCGGCAGCGAGCGGCAGTCGAGCAAAGTCGGGACAAGTCGGGACGGGGACAGGGATAGGAATGGCGCGAATGCACTGCAAACTACGCAGACACCTGGTGTGAGGCGAGGCGAGGAAGCCCACATCGCTACCAGTGGCGCCCTCCAGCACGACACTGCCACACCCCGCACAGGCCCTCCGCTGGACACCAGGGACAAGATGCATCCCCCGCAGAAAGGCTGCACGCGCCCAGCGAATGACAGGAGGTGCAACGAGCAACAGTGCGTCTCACACACGCGGCGGTGCGCCCGCTAATTCGGTCGTCGGTCTGCTGGGACGCCGGGCGCGCCCCCCGCGCCGTCCGCGAGGAACTGGCTGTTGCAGAAGGAAGTGCTTTCGTCAAATGCGGCGGAAAACTAACATTTTGTGTGTTGGGAGAGAAGCCGAACGCGAATTCTGCCGTGCTCCTACCTTGCACGAGTGCCAACGGCCATACCATGATGAATACACCGGTTCTCGTCCGATCACCGAAGTTAAGCATCATTGGGCCCGGTTAGTACTTGGATGGGTGACCGCCTGGGAAACCCGGGTGCTGTTGGCTCCCTTCCTTTTCTTTTTGTTTTGTTATTATGTCGCTACCCCTGCCAGCCCAATTTTCAAACTACCTTTCTGTTGTGACAAAGATGCTTCCTTAAGCCTTTTAAACTACTGTAATGGTACGAAAATGCAGTAATTAACTCAGTTTGAGGGAGAATGTGCTAACCAAGTTTGCCAAGAAGACTTTGAAAACGACGAAACAGTACGAATCGGCAGTTGATTTCTGAAATACGTCACCGCCTATTTTTGTGTAAAGTTCCAAATTTGATTTGTAATCACGAATTTATTCCTTAGTCGTCTCGTCTCGTCCCGCAGACGTTTGTCGTGCTTGCGCTGTCATATGGACCACGACCCGAGCGGCAGCGAGCGGCAGTCGAGCAAAGTCGGGACAAGTCGGGACGGGGACAGGGATAGGAATGGCGCGAATGCACTGCAAACTACGCAGACACCTGGTGTGAGGCGAGGCGAGGCGAGGCGAGGCGAGGCGAGGAAGCCCACATCGCTACCAGTGGCGCCCTCCAGCACGACACTGCCACACCCCGCACAGGCCCTCCGCTGGACACCAGGGACAAGATGCGTCCCCCGCAGAAAGGCTGCACGCGCCCAGCGAATGACAGGAGGTGCAACGAGCAACAGTGCGTCTCACACACGCGGCGGTGCGCCCGCTAATTCGGCCGTCGGTCTGCTGGGACGCCGGGCGCGCCCCCCGCGCCGTCCGCGAGGAACTGGCTGTTGCAGAAGGAAGTGCTTTCGTCAAATGCGGCGGAAAACTAACATTTTGTGTGTTGGGAGAGAAGCCGAACGCGAATTCTGCCGTGCTCCTACCTTGCACGAGTGCCAACGGCCATACCATTGTGAATACACCGGTTCTCGTCCGATCACCGAAGTTAAGCATTATTGGGCCCGGTAAGTACTTGGATGGGTGACCGCCTGGGAAACCCGGGTGCTGTTGGCTCCCTTCCTTTTCTTTTTGTTTTGTTATTATGTCGCTACCCCTGCCAGCCCAATTTTCAAACTACCTTTCTGTTGTGACAAAGATGCTTCCTTAAGCCTTTTAAACTACTGTAATGGTACGAAAATGCAGTAATTAACTCAGTTTGAGGGAGAATGTGCTAACCAAGTTTGCCAAGAAGACTTTGAAAACGACGAAACAGTACGAATCGGCAGTTGATTTCTGAAATACGTCACCGCCTATTTTTGTGTAAAGTTCCAAATTTGATTTGTAATCACGAATTTATTCCTTAGTCGTCTCGTCTCGTCCCGCAGACGTTTGTCGTGCTTGCGCTGTCATATGGACCACGACCCGAGCGGCAGCGAGCGGCAGTCGAGCAAAGTCGGGACAAGTCGGGACGGGGACAGGGATAGGAATGGCGCGAATGCACTGCAAACTACGCAGACACCTGGTGTGAGGCGAGGCGAGGCGAGGCGAGGCGAGGCGAGGAAGCCCACATCGCTACCAGTGGCGCCCTCCAGCACGACACTGCCACACCCCGCACAGGCCCTCCGCTGGACACCAGGGACAAGATGCGTCCCCCGCAGAAAGGCTGCACGCGCCCAGCGAATGACAGGAGGTGCAACGAGCAACAGTGCGTCTCACACACGCGGCGGTGCGCCCGCTAATTCGGCCGTCGGTCTGCTGGGACGCCGGGCGCGCCCCCCGCGCCGTCCGCGAGGAACTGGCTGTTGCAGAAGGAAGTGCTTTCGTCAAATGCGGCGGAAAACTAACATTTTGTGTGTTGGGAGAGAAGCCGAACGCGAATTCTGCCGTGCTCCTACCTTGCACGAGTGCCAACGGCCATACCATTGTGAATACACCGGTTCTCGTCCGATCACCGAAGTTAAGCATTATTGGGCCCGGTAAGTACTTGGATGGGTGACCGCCTGGGAAACCCGGGTGCTGTTGGCTCCCTTCCTTTTCTTTTTGTTTTGTTATTATGTCGCTACCCCTGCCAGCCCAATTTTCAAACTACCTTTCTGTTGTGACAAAGATGCTTCCTTAAGCCTTTTAAACTACTGTAATGGTACGAAAATGCAGTAATTAACTCAGTTTGAGGGAGAATGTGCTAACCAAGTTTGCCAAGAAGACTTTGAAAACGACGAAACAGTACGAATCGGCAGTTGATTTCTGAAATACGTCACCGCCTATTTTTGTGTAAAGTTCCAAATTTGATTTGTAATCACGAATTTATTCCTTAGTCGTCTCGTCTCGTCCCGCAGACGTTTGTCGTGCTTGCGCTGTCATATGGACCACGACCCGAGCGGCAGCGAGCGGCAGTCGAGCAAAGTCGGGACAAGTCGGGACGGGGACAGGGATAGGAATGGCGCGAATGCACTGCAAACTACGCAGACACCTGGTGTGAGGCGAGGCGAGGAAGCCCACATCGCTACCAGTGGCGCCCTCCAGCACGACACTGCCACACCCCGCACAGGCCCTCCGCTGGACACCAGGGACAAGATGCATCCCCCGCAGAAAGGCTGCACGCGCCCAGCGAATGACAGGAGGTGCAACGAGCAACAGTGCGTCTCACACACGCGGCGGTGCGCCCGCTAATTCGGTCGTCGGTCTGCTGGGACGCCGGGCGCGCCCCCCGCGCCGTCCGCGAGGAACTGGCTGTTGCAGAAGGAAGTGCTTTCGTCAAATGCGGCGGAAAACTAACATTTTGTGTGTTGGGAGAGAAGCCGAACGCGAATTCTGCCGTGCTCCTACCTTGCACGAGTGCCAACGGCCATACCATGATGAATACACCGGTTCTCGTCCGATCACCGAAGTTAAGCATCATTGGGCCCGGTTAGTACTTGGATGGGTGACCGCCTGGGAAACCCGGGTGCTGTTGGCTCCCTTCCTTTTCTTTTTGTTTTGTTATTATGTCGCTACCCCTGCCAGCCCAATTTTCAAACTACCTTTCTGTTGTGACAAAGATGCTTCCTTAAGCCTTTTAAACTACTGTAATGGTACGAAAATGCAGTAATTAACTCAGTTTGAGGGAGAATGTGCTAACCAAGTTTGCCAAGAAGACTTTGAAAACGACGAAACAGTACGAATCGGCAGTTGATTTCTGAAATACGTCACCGCCTATTTTTGTGTAAAGTTCCAAATTTGATTTGTAATCACGAATTTATTCCTTAGTCGTCTCGTCTCGTCCCGCAGACGTTTGTCGTGCTTGCGCTGTCATATGGACCACGACCCGAGCGGCAGCGAGCGGCAGTCGAGCAAAGTCGGGACAAGTCGGGACGGGGACAGGGATAGGAATGGCGCGAATGCACTGCAAACTACGCAGACACCTGGTGTGAGGCGAGGCGAGGAAGCCCACATCGCTACCAGTGGCGCCCTCCAGCACGACACTGCCACACCCCGCACAGGCCCTCCGCTGGACACCAGGGACAAGATGCATCCCCCGCAGAAAGGCTGCACGCGCCCAGCGAATGACAGGAGGTGCAACGAGCAACAGTGCGTCTCACACACGCGGCGGTGCGCCCGCTAATTCGGTCGTCGGTCTGCTGGGACGCCGGGCGCGCCCCCCGCGCCGTCCGCGAGGAACTGGCTGTTGCAGAAGGAAGTGCTTTCGTCAAATGCGGCGGAAAACTAACATTTTGTGTGTTGGGAGAGAAGCCGAACGCGAATTCTGCCGTGCTCCTACCTTGCACGAGTGCCAACGGCCATACCATGATGAATACACCGGTTCTCGTCCGATCACCGAAGTTAAGCATCATTGGGCCCGGTTAGTACTTGGATGGGTGACCGCCTGGGAAACCCGGGTGCTGTTGGCTCCCTTCCTTTTCTTTTTGTTTTGTTATTATGTCGCTACCCCTGCCAGCCCAATTTTCAAACTACCTTTCTGTTGTGACAAAGATGCTTCCTTAAGCCTTTTAAACTACTGTAATGGTACGAAAATGCAGTAATTAACTCAGTTTGAGGGAGAATGTGCTAACCAAGTTTGCCAAGAAGACTTTGAAAACGACGAAACAGTACGAATCGGCAGTTGATTTCTGAAATACGTCACCGCCTATTTTTGTGTAAAGTTCCAAATTTGATTTGTAATCACGAATTTATTCCTTAGTCGTCTCGTCTCGTCCCGCAGACGTTTGTCGTGCTTGCGCTGTCATATGGACCACGACCCGAGCGGCAGCGAGCGGCAGTCGAGCAAAGTCGGGACAAGTCGCGACGGGGACAGGGATAGGAATGGCGCGAATGCACTGCAAACTACGCAGACACCTGGTGTGAGGCGAGGCGAGGAAGCCCACATCGCTACCAGTGGCGCCCTCCAGCACGACACTGCCACACCCCGCACAGGCCCTCCGCTGGACACCAGGGACAAGATGCATCCCCCGCAGAAAGGCTGCACGCGCCCAGCGAATGACAGGAGGTGCAACGAGCAACAGTGCGTCTCACACACGCGGCGGTGCGCCCGCTAATTCGGTCGTCGGTCTGCTGGGACGCCGGGCGCGCCCCCCGCGCCGTCCGCGAGGAACTGGCTGTTGCAGAAGGAAGTGCTTTCGTCAAATGCGGCGGAAAACTAACATTTTGTGTGTTGGGAGAGAAGCCGAACGCGAATTCTGCCGTGCTCCTACCTTGCACGAGTGCCAACGGCCATACCATTGTGAATACACCGGTTCTCGTCCGATCACCGAAGTTAAGCATTATTGGGCCCGGTAAGTACTTGGATGGGTGACCGCCTGGGAAACCCGGGTGCTGTTGGCTCCCTTCCTTTTCTTTTTGTTTTGTTATTATGTCGCTACCCCTGCCAGCCCAATTTTCAAACTACCTTTCTGTTGTGACAAAGATGCTTCCTTAAGCCTTTTAAACTACTGTAATGGTACGAAAATGCAGTAATTAACTCAGTTTGAGGGAGAATGTGCTAACCAAGTTTGCCAAGAAGACTTTGAAAACGACGAAACAGTACGAATCGGCAGTTGATTTCTGAAATACGTCACCGCCTATTTTTGTGTAAAGTTCCAAATTTGATTTGTAATCACGAATTTATTCCTTAGTCGTCTCGTCTCGTCCCGCAGACGTTTGTCGTGCTTGCGCTGTCATATGGACCACGACCCGAGCGGCAGCGAGCGGCAGTCGAGCAAAGTCGGGACAAGTCGGGACGGGGACAGGGATAGGAATGGCGCGAATGCACTGCAAACTACGCAGACACCTGGTGTGAGGCGAGGCGAGGAAGCCCACATCGCTACCAGTGGCGCCCTCCAGCACGACACTGCCACACCCCGCACAGGCCCTCCGCTGGACACCAGGGACAAGATGCATCCCCCGCAGAAAGGCTGCACGCGCCCAGCGAATGACAGGAGGTGCAACGAGCAACAGTGCGTCTCACACACGCGGCGGTGCGCCCGCTAATTCGGTCGTCGGTCTGCTGGGACGCCGGGCGCGCCCCCCGCGCCGTCCGCGAGGAACTGGCTGTTGCAGAAGGAAGTGCTTTCGTCAAATGCGGCGGAAAACTAACATTTTGTGTGTTGGGAGAGAAGCCGAACGCGAATTCTGCCGTGCTCCTACCTTGCACGAGTGCCAACGGCCATACCATGATGAATACACCGGTTCTCGTCCGATCACCGAAGTTAAGCATCATTGGGCCCGGTTAGTACTTGGATGGGTGACCGCCTGGGAAACCCGGGTGCTGTTGGCTCCCTTCCTTTTCTTTTTGTTTTGTTATTATGTCGCTACCCCTGCCAGCCCAATTTTCAAACTACCTTTCTGTTGTGACAAAGATGCTTCCTTAAGCCTTTTAAACTACTGTAATGGTACGAAAATGCAGTAATTAACTCAGTTTGAGGGAGAATGTGCTAACCAAGTTTGCCAAGAAGACTTTGAAAACGACGAAACAGTACGAATCGGCAGTTGATTTCTGAAATACGTCACCGCCTATTTTTGTGTAAAGTTCCAAATTTGATTTGTAATCACGAATTTATTCCTTAGTCGTCTCGTCTCGTCCCGCAGACGTTTGTCGTGCTTGCGCTGTCATATGGACCACGACCCGAGCGGCAGCGAGCGGCAGTCGAGCAAAGTCGGGACAAGTCGGGACGGGGACAGGGATAGGAATGGCGCGAATGCACTGCAAACTACGCAGACACCTGGTGTGAGGCGAGGCGAGGAAGCCCACATCGCTACCAGTGGCGCCCTCCAGCACGACACTGCCACACCCCGCACAGGCCCTCCGCTGGACACCAGGGACAAGATGCATCCCCCGCAGAAAGGCTGCACGCGCCCAGCGAATGACAGGAGGTGCAACGAGCAACAGTGCGTCTCACACACGCGGCGGTGCGCCCGCTAATTCGGTCGTCGGTCTGCTGGGACGCCGGGCGCGCCCCCCGCGCCGTCCGCGAGGAACTGGCTGTTGCAGAAGGAAGTGCTTTCGTCAAATGCGGCGGAAAACTAACATTTTGTGTGTTGGGAGAGAAGCCGAACGCGAATTCTGCCGTGCTCCTACCTTGCACGAGTGCCAACGGCCATACCATGATGAATACACCGGTTCTCGTCCGATCACCGAAGTTAAGCATCATTGGGCCCGGTTAGTACTTGGATGGGTGACCGCCTGGGAAACCCGGGTGCTGTTGGCTCCCTTCCTTTTCTTTTTGTTTTGTTATTATGTCGCTACCCCTGCCAGCCCAATTTTCAAACTACCTTTCTGTTGTGACAAAGATGCTTCCTTAAGCCTTTTAAACTACTGTAATGGTACGAAAATGCAGTAATTAACTCAGTTTGAGGGAGAATGTGCTAACCAAGTTTGCCAAGAAGACTTTGAAAACGACGAAACAGTACGAATCGGCAGTTGATTTCTGAAATACGTCACCGCCTATTTTTGTGTAAAGTTCCAAATTTGATTTGTAATCACGAATTTATTCCTTAGTCGTCTCGTCTCGTCCCGCAGACGTTTGTCGTGCTTGCGCTGTCATATGGACCACGACCCGAGCGGCAGCGAGCGGCAGTCGAGCAAAGTCGGGACAAGTCGCGACGGGGACAGGGATAGGAATGGCGCGAATGCACTGCAAACTACGCAGACACCTGGTGTGAGGCGAGGCGAGGAAGCCCACATCGCTACCAGTGGCGCCCTCCAGCACGACACTGCCACACCCCGCACAGGCCCTCCGCTGGACACCAGGGACAAGATGCATCCCCCGCAGAAAGGCTGCACGCGCCCAGCGAATGACAGGAGGTGCAACGAGCAACAGTGCGTCTCACACACGCGGCGGTGCGCCCGCTAATTCGGTCGTCGGTCTGCTGGGACGCCGGGCGCGCCCCCCGCGCCGTCCGCGAGGAACTGGCTGTTGCAGAAGGAAGTGCTTTCGTCAAATGCGGCGGAAAACTAACATTTTGTGTGTTGGGAGAGAAGCCGAACGCGAATTCTGCCGTGCTCCTACCTTGCACGAGTGCCAACGGCCATACCATTGTGAATACACCGGTTCTCGTCCGATCACCGAAGTTAAGCATTATTGGGCCCGGTAAGTACTTGGATGGGTGACCGCCTGGGAAACCCGGGTGCTGTTGGCTCCCTTCCTTTTCTTTTTGTTTTGTTATTATGTCGCTACCCCTGCCAGCCCAATTTTCAAACTACCTTTCTGTTGTGACAAAGATGCTTCCTTAAGCCTTTTAAACTACTGTAATGGTACGAAAATGCAGTAATTAACTCAGTTTGAGGGAGAATGTGCTAACCAAGTTTGCCAAGAAGACTTTGAAAACGACGAAACAGTACGAATCGGCAGTTGATTTCTGAAATACGTCACCGCCTATTTTTGTGTAAAGTTCCAAATTTGATTTGTAATCACGAATTTATTCCTTAGTCGTCTCGTCTCGTCCCGCAGACGTTTGTCGTGCTTGCGCTGTCATATGGACCACGACCCGAGCGGCAGCGAGCGGCAGTCGAGCAAAGTCGGGACAAGTCGCGACGGGGACAGGGATAGGAATGGCGCGAATGCACTGCAAACTACGCAGACACCTGGTGTGAGGCGAGGCGAGGAAGCCCACATCGCTACCAGTGGCGCCCTCCAGCACGACACTGCCACACCCCGCACAGGCCCTCCGCTGGACACCAGGGACAAGATGCATCCCCCGCAGAAAGGCTGCACGCGCCCAGCGAATGACAGGAGGTGCAACGAGCAACAGTGCGTCTCACACACGCGGCGGTGCGCCCGCTAATTCGGTCGTCGGTCTGCTGGGACGCCGGGCGCGCCCCCCGCGCCGTCCGCGAGGAACTGGCTGTTGCAGAAGGAAGTGCTTTCGTCAAATGCGGCGGAAAACTAACATTTTGTGTGTTGGGAGAGAAGCCGAACGCGAATTCTGCCGTGCTCCTACCTTGCACGAGTGCCAACGGCCATACCATTGTGAATACACCGGTTCTCGTCCGATCACCGAAGTTAAGCATTATTGGGCCCGGTAAGTACTTGGATGGGTGACCGCCTGGGAAACCCGGGTGCTGTTGGCTCCCTTCCTTTTCTTTTTGTTTTGTTATTATGTCGCTACCCCTGCCAGCCCAATTTTCAAACTACCTTTCTGTTGTGACAAAGATGCTTCCTTAAGCCTTTTAAACTACTGTAATGGTACGAAAATGCAGTAATTAACTCAGTTTGAGGGAGAATGTGCTAACCAAGTTTGCCAAGAAGACTTTGAAAACGACGAAACAGTACGAATCGGCAGTTGATTTCTGAAATACGTCACCGCCTATTTTTGTGTAAAGTTCCAAATTTGATTTGTAATCACGAATTTATTCCTTAGTCGTCTCGTCTCGTCCCGCAGACGTTTGTCGTGCTTGCGCTGTCATATGGACCACGACCCGAGCGGCAGCGAGCGGCAGTCGAGCAAAGTCGGGACAAGTCGGGACGGGGACAGGGATAGGAATGGCGCGAATGCACTGCAAACTACGCAGACACCTGGTGTGAGGCGAGGCGAGGAAGCCCACATCGCTACCAGTGGCGCCCTCCAGCACGACACTGCCACACCCCGCACAGGCCCTCCGCTGGACACCAGGGACAAGATGCATCCCCCGCAGAAAGGCTGCACGCGCCCAGCGAATGACAGGAGGTGCAACGAGCAACAGTGCGTCTCACACACGCGGCGGTGCGCCCGCTAATTCGGTCGTCGGTCTGCTGGGACGCCGGGCGCGCCCCCCGCGCCGTCCGCGAGGAACTGGCTGTTGCAGAAGGAAGTGCTTTCGTCAAATGCGGCGGAAAACTAACATTTTGTGTGTTGGGAGAGAAGCCGAACGCGAATTCTGCCGTGCTCCTACCTTGCACGAGTGCCAACGGCCATACCATGATGAATACACCGGTTCTCGTCCGATCACCGAAGTTAAGCATCATTGGGCCCGGTTAGTACTTGGATGGTGTGACCGCCTGGGAAACCCGGGTGCTGTTGGCTCCCTTCCTTTTCTTTTTGTTTTGTTATTATGTCGCTACCCCTGCCAGCCCAATTTTCAAACTACCTTTCTGTTGTGACAAAGATGCTTCCTTAAGCCTTTTAAACTACTGTAATGGTACGAAAATGCAGTAATTAACTCAGTTTGAGGGAGAATGTGCTAACCAAGTTTGCCAAGAAGACTTTGAAAACGACGAAACAGTACGAATCGGCAGTTGATTTCTGAAATACGTCACCGCCTATTTTTGTGTAAAGTTTCCAAATTTGATTTGTAATCACGAATTTATTCCTTAGTCCGTCTCGTCTCGTCCCGCAGACGTTTGTCGTGCTTGCGCTGTCATATGGACCACGACCCGAGCGGCAGCGAGCGGCAGTCGAGCAAAGTCGGGACAAGTCGGGACGGGGACAGGGATAGGAATGGCGCGAAATGCACTGCAAACTACGCAGACACCTGGTGTGAGGCGAGGCGAGGAAGCCCACATCGCTACCAGTGGCGCCCTCCAGCACGACACTGCCACACCCCGCACAGGCCCTCCGCTGGACACCAGGGACAAGATGCATCCCCGCAGAAAGGCTGCACGCGCCCCAGCGAATGACAGGAGGTGCAACGAGCAACAGTGCGTCTCACACACGCGGCGGTGCGCCCGCTAATTCGGTCGTCGGTCTGCTGGGACGCCGGGCGCGCCCCCCGCGCCGTCCGCGAGGAACTGGCTGTTGCAGAAGGAAGTGCTTTCGTCAAATGCGGCGGAAAACTAACATTTTGTGTGTTGGGGAGAGAAGCCGAACGCGAATTCTGCCGTGCTCCTACCTTGCACGAGTGCCAACGGCCATACCATGATGAATACACCGGTTCTCGTCCGATCACCGAAGTTAAGCATCATTGGGCCCGGTTTGTACTTGGATGGGTGACCGCCTGGGAAACCCGGGTGCTGTTGGCTCCCTTCCTTTTCTTTTTGTTTTTGTTATTATGTCGCTACCCCTGCCAGCCCAATTTTCAAACTACCTTTCTGTTGTGACAAAGATGCTTTCCTTAAGCCTTTTAAACTACTGTAATGGTACGAAAATGCAGTAATTAACTCAGTTTGAGGGAGAATGTGCTAACCAAGTTTGCCAAGAAGACTTTGAAAACGACGAAACAGTACGAATCGGCAGTTGATTTCTGAAATACGTCACCGCCTATTTTTGTGTAAAGTTCCAAATTTGATTTGTAATCACGAATTTATTCCTTAGTCGTCTCGTCTCGTCCCGCAGACGTTTGTCGTGCTTGCGCTGTCATATGGACCACGACCCGAGCGGCAGCGAGCGGCAGTCGAGCAAAGTCGGGACAAGTCGCGACGGGGACAGGGATAGGAATGGCGCGAATGCACTGCAAACTACGCAGACACCTGGTGTGAGGCGAGGCGAGGAAGCCCACATCGCTACCAGTGGCGCCCTCCAGCACGACACTGCCACACCCCGCACAGGCCTCCGCTGGACACCAGGGACAAGATGCATCCCCCGCAGAAAGGCTGCACGCGCCCAGCGAATGACAGGAGGTGCAACGAGCAACAGTGCGTCTCACACACGCGGCGGTGCGCCCGCTAATTCGGTCGTCGGTCTGCTGGGACGCCGGGCGCCGCCCCCCGCGCCGTCCGCGAGGAACTGGCTGTTGCAGAAGGAAGTGCTTTCGTCAAATGCGGCGGGAAAACTAACATTTTGTGTGTTGGGAGAGAAGCCGAACGCGAATTCTGCCGTGCTCCTACCTTGCACGAGTGCCAACGGCCATACCATTGTGAATACACCGGTTCTCGTCCGATCACCGAAGTTAAGCATTATTGGGCCCGGTAAGTACTTGGATGGGTGGACCGCCTGGGAAACCCGGGTGCTGTTGGCTCCCTTCCTTTCTTTTTGTTTTGTATTATGTCGCTACCCCTGCCAGCCCAATTTTCAAACTACCTTTCTGTTGTGACAAAGATGCTTCCTTAAGCCTTTTTAAACTACTGTAATGGTACGAAAATGCAGTAATTAAATCAGTTTGAGGGAGAATGTGCTAACCAAGTTTGCCATGAAGACTTGAAAACGACGAAACAGTACGAATCGGCAGTTGATTTCTGAAATACGTCACCGCCTATTTTTGTGTAAAGTTCCAAATTTGATTTGTAATCACGAATTTATTCCTTAGTCGTCTCGTCTCGTCCCGCAGACGTTTGTCGTGCTTGCGCTGTCATATGGACCACGACCCGAGCGGCAGCGAGCG
>NW_025725384.1:30000-33437 GCF_021461395.2 Schistocerca americana | reverse complement strand
GTACAACGACTGCGCCAACAACGGCGAACCATGCGGTCCAAATGTTGTGCACTCAGCTACGTGTCGTCTCCCTATAAGAGCTGGATTGCAGTGTGGTATGCCCTGGATGGCGATCAGCATGAGCCGTCTGTTGATGTAGTGGCGCGTGTTGTCAGACGTAGTCGTCTCTTCTCACACACCGTGATAGCACGGTGCACTGCGTTCCACATCTGCGACATGCGACAGAGGCCGGTTGACAGTCGTTCGCGCAATGGACATCGCATACGTACGGGGGCCACCTTCCACGTGTTCGCTAAGCGTGGACATGTTGTTGCGTGTATGTGGGCAGACAGTGTGTCGTGACACCTGACACAGGCATGCAACAATCGTTGAATTTGCAAATGGCGATGGACGCCTACGTTTGCTGGTGACGTTACGCAAATGAACAACTGGTAAACCGTTGTGGTGCGGTTGTTCTCGCTAGGGGTGAATCAGTGATGGCGACGATCGGTTGAGCTACCAACCGGTTGTTGCAGCGATACCCACCATGCCCACGAACGTGAATGGCATGTGGGTGTGAAGCGATACGCGGCGGTGGCTGGGTGGGACCGTCCCCGGCCGGTGAGGGGGGGCCTCCCGGCGTGTTGGCCGTGCGGTGCGTGGGCGCACGCGCTACAGCCGGCTGGTGGGGGCGGCCAGTGGCAGGCGCGCCGGCCGACGGAGGCGGCAGGCGGCGCAGCTGCGCGCCGGCGCACCCTGCACGCGGCGCCGTGCGGCCAAAGTAGGTCCTCGCGGGCCCGGTGCGAAGCGCGGTGGACATCTGCAGTGTGCTGGTCCGATTGAGGGACTGTGTGCGCTGAGGATGCGCCGCCGCCCGGCGCTCGGCGCCGCGACGCCGTCTGCTGCTCGGTCGCCTCTGCGGTTCTCGCAGGTGGTTTGTATCGCAGCTGTGCGGACGTGTTGGCGCGTGCGCTGTGCTGGGAGAGTTCGCTTCGGCACCCAAGTGGGGCTTTTGTCCTTCTGTGGCGCTGGCGTTGGAGCTGCCGGTCACCGTAGGTGGCGCGTGTTGTCTCCCGCCGGCAATGCCACGACAGCACGCTCCCGGGCCTCTGTCGGCAGCGGCAAGCTCAGTTGGGAGCACGGGTGGTCGCACCTAAAGCGTCTACTCGCCAAACTCCGGGCGATTGCGCCTCTCTCGAACCCGACCAAGTACTTAGGACGGCGCTGCGCGCCGCCGGGACCTGAGAGGGTTTCGAGGTGTATGGTGCAGGGGAGCTCAGCCTCCTCCTGTTTGCAGAATAATTGAGCGGACGCTTGCGTGTTCGCGCGGGCCCCCGGGACACACTCCCGGGCGGCCGGCTGCTCAGCTCTAGTTGACGCAGCTCCCTGGTTGATCCTGCCAGTAGTCATATGCTTGTCTCAAAGATTAAGCCATGCATGTCTCAGTACAAGCCGCATTAAGGTGAAACCGCGAATGGCTCATTAAATCAGTTATGGTTCCTTAGATCGACCCACGTTACTTGGATAACTGTGGTAATTCTAGAGCTAATACATGCAAACAGAGTCCCGACCAGAGATGGAAGGGACGCTTTTATTAGATCAAAACCAATCGGTCGGCTCGTCCGGTCCGTTTGCCTTGGTGACTCTGAATAACTTTGGGCTGATCGCACGGTCCTCGTACCGGCGACGCATCTTTCAAATGTCTGCCTTATCAACTGTCGATGGTAGGTTCTGCGCCTACCATGGTTGTAACGGGTAACGGGGAATCAGGGTTCGATTCCGGAGAGGGAGCCTGAGAAACGGCTACCACATCCAAGGAAGGCAGCAGGCGCGCAAATTACCCACTCCCGGCACGGGGAGGTAGTGACGAAAAATAACGATACGGGACTCATCCGAGGCCCCGTAATCGGAATGAGTACACTTTAAATCCTTTAACGAGTATCTATTGGAGGGCAAGTCTGGTGCCAGCAGCCGCGGTAATTCCAGCTCCAATAGCGTATATTAAAGTTGTTGCGGTTAAAAAGCTCGTAGTTGGATTTGTGTCCCACGCTGTTGGTTCACCGCCCGTCGGTGTTTAACTGGCATGTATCGTGGGACGTCCTGCCGGTGGGGCGAGCTGAAGGCGTGCGACGCGCCTCGTGCGTGCTCGTGCGTCCCGAGGCGGACCCCGTTGCAATCCTACCAGGGTGCTCTTGAGTGAGTGTCTCGGTGGGCCGGCACGTTTACTTTGAACAAATTAGAGTGCTTAAAGCAGGCAAGCCCGCCTGAATACTGTGTGCATGGAATAATGGAATAGGACCTCGGTTCTATTTTGTTGGTTTTCGGAACCCGAGGTAATGATTAATAGGGACAGGCGGGGGCATTCGTATTGCGACGTTAGAGGTGAAATTCTTGGATCGTCGCAAGACGAACAGAAGCGAAAGCATTTGCCAAGTATGTTTTCATTAATCAAGAACGAAAGTTAGAGGTTCGAAGGCGATCAGATACCGCCCTAGTTCTAACCATAAACGATGCCAGCCAGCGATCCGCCGCAGTTCCTCCGATGACTCGGCGGGCAGCCTCCGGGAAACCAAAGCTTTTGGGTTCCGGGGGAAGTATGGTTGCAAAGCTGAAACTTAAAGGAATTGACGGAAGGGCACCACCAGGAGTGGAGCCTGCGGCTTAATTTGACTCAACACGGGAAACCTCACCAGGCCCGGACACCGGAAGGATTGACAGATTGATAGCTCTTTCTTGATTCGGTGGGTGGTGGTGCATGGCCGTTCTTAGTTGGTGGAGCGATTTGTCTGGTTAATTCCGATAACGAACGAGACTCTAGCCTGCTAACTAGTCGCGTGACATCCTTCGTGCTGTCAGCGATTACTTTTCTTCTTAGAGGGACAGGCGGCTTCTAGCCGCACGAGATTGAGCAATAACAGGTCTGTGATGCCCTTAGATGTTCTGGGCCGCACGCGCGCTACACTGAAGGAATCAGCGTGTCTTCCTAGGCCGAAAGGTCGGGGTAACCCGCTGAACCTCCTTCGTGCTAGGGATTGGGGCTTGCAATTGTTCCCCATGAACGAGGAATTCCCAGTAAGCGCGAGTCATAAGCTCGCGTTGATTACGTCCCTGCCCTTTGTACACACCGCCCGTCGCTACTACCGATTGAATGATTTAGTGAGGTCTTCGGACTGGTACGCGGCATTGACTCTGTCGTTGCCGATGCTACCGGAAAGATGACCAAACTTGATCATTTAGAGGAAGTAAAAGTCGTAACAAGGTTTCCGTAGGTGAACCTGCGGAAGGATCATTACCGACTAGACTGCATGTCTTTCGGTGTGCGTGTCGTGTCGCGCAACACGCTACCTGTACGGCTCGCAGTAGCCGTGCGCCGCGTGCGGAACCACGCGTGCTTCTCAAAACTAACGCCAATGTTGTGTGGTACGAGCGCTGAAGCGCTGGAGCGGCTGGCCTGCGGC
>NW_025725384.1:15000-22500 GCF_021461395.2 Schistocerca americana | reverse complement strand
CCTAACCTATGTCGTACCTTAACCTAACCTATGTCGTACCTTAACCTAACCTATGTCGTACCTTAACCTAACCTATGTCGTACCTTAACCTAACCTATGTCGTACCTTAACCTAACCTATGTCGTACCTTAACCTAACCTATGTCGTACCTTAACCTAACCTATGTCGTACCTTAACCTAACCTATGTCGTACCTTAACCTAACCTATGTCGTACCTTAACCTAACCTATGTCGTACCTTAACCTAACCTATGTCGTACCTTAACCTAACCTATGTCGTACCTTAACCTAACCTATGTCGTACCTTAACCTAACCTATGTCGTACCTTAACCTAACCTATGTCGTACCTTAACCTAACCTATGTCGTACCTTAACCTAACCTATGTCGTACCTTAACCTAACCTATGTCGTACCTTAACCTAACCTATGTCGTACCTTAACCTAACCTATGTCGTACCTTAACCTAACCTATGTCGTACCTTAACCTAACCTATGTCGTACCTTAACCTAACCTATGTCGTACCTTAACCTAACCTATGTCGTACCTTAACCTAACCTGTATTGCGCCTTAACCTAACCTGTATTGCGCCTTAACCTAACCTGTATTGCGCCTTAACGTAACCTGTATTGCGCCTTAACGTAACCTGTATTGCGCCTTAACGTAACCTGTATTGCGCCTTAACGTAACCTGTATTGCGCCTTAACGTAACCTGTATTGCGCCTTAACGTAACCTGTATTGCGCCTTAACGTAACCTGTATTGCGCCTTAACGTAACCTGTATTGCGCCTTAACGTAACCTGTATTGCGCCTTAACGTAACCTGTATTGCGCCTTAACGTAACCTGTATTGCGCCTTAACGTAACCTGTATTGCGCCTTAACGTAACCTGTATTGCGCCTTAACGTAACCTGTATTGCGCCTTAACGTAACCTGTATTGCGCCTTAACGTAACCTGTATTGCGCCTTAACGTAACCTGTATTGCGCCTTAACGTAACCTGTATTGCGCCTTAACGTAACCTGTATTGCGCCTTAACGTAACCTGTATTGCGCCTTAACGTAACCTGTATTGCGCCTTAACGTAACCTGCATTGCGCCTTAACGTAACCTGCATTGCGCCTTAACGTAACCTGTATTGCGCCTTAACGTAACCTGCATTGCGCCTTAACGTAACCTGCATTGCGCCTTAACGTAACCTGCATTGCGCCTTAACGTAACCTGTATTGCGCCTTAACGTAACCTGTATTGCGCCTTAACGTAACCTGTATTGCGCCTTAACGTAACCTGTATTGCGCCTTAACGTAACCTGTATTGCGCCTTAACGTAACCTGTATTGCGCCTTAACGTAACCTGTATTGCGCCTTAACGTAACCGATATTGCGCCTTAACGTAACCTATATTGCGCCGTAACGTAACCTATATTGCGCCGTAACGTAACCCACATTGCCCCTTAACGTAACCTATATTGCGCCGTAACGTAACCTATATTGCGCCGTAACGTAACCCACATTGCCCCTTAACGTAACCCACATTGCCCCTTAACGTAACCCACATTGCCCCTTAACGTAACCCAACACACGTTGGGCCTTAACCCAACACACGTTGGGCCTTAACCCAACACACGTTGGGCCTTAACCCAACACACGTTGGGCCTTAACCCAACACACGTTGGGCCTTAACCCAACACACGTTGGGCCTTAACCTGCTCTGTAATTGTCATACGACGCGTTAAATTAGTGTAGTGTTGCCTAACTGCAACCCCCGCAATATAGTTTGCTACTCGCACTGCCCGGTCCCCAGTGTATCGCTTCATGTTAAACACCTTGCAGCTATACACTGTAATGTGGATGGCAGCAGGACGTACATGCTCAATGCCCTTTGCAGTTGTTCATTGGCATTTGCAGTTGTTCATTGGCATTCGCATGGCGAAGCACTTAGCCTACGCTGTGGTACGGCCTGTGTCAACTGTCCGCTGATGTTGTACGTCCAAATCACACACTGTACTGCACATTGGTCCTCATGTACTGAATGATACATCGTGGTACATGTGACCGTACAACGACTGCGCCAACAACGGCGAACCATGCGGTCCAAATGTTGTGCACTCAGCTACGTGTCGTCTCCCTATAAGAGCTGGATTGCAGTGTGGTATGCCCTGGATGGCGATCAGCATGAGCCGTCTGTTGATGTAGTGGCGCGTGTTGTCAGACGTAGTCGTCTCTTCTCACACACCGTGATAGCACGGTGCACTGCGTTCCACATCTGCGACATGCGACAGAGGCCGGTTGACAGTCGTTCGCGCAATGGACATCGCATACGTACGGGGGCCACCTTCCACGTGTTCGCTAAGCGTGGACATGTTGTTGCGTGTATGTGGGCAGACAGTGTGTCGTGACACCTGACACAGGCATGCAACAATCGTTGAATTTGCAAATGGCGATGGACGCCTACGTTTGCTGGTGACGTTACGCAAATGAACAACTGGTAAACCGTTGTGGTGCGGTTGTTCTCGCTAGGGGTGAATCAGTGATGGCGACGATCGGTTGAGCTACCAACCGGTTGTTGCAGCGATACCCACCATGCCCACGAACGTGAATGGCATGTGGGTGTGAAGCGATACGCGGCGGTGGCTGGGTGGGACCGTCCCCGGCCGGTGAGGGGGGGCCTCCCGGCGTGTTGGCCGTGCGGTGCGTGGGCGCACGCGCTACAGCCGGCTGGTGGGGGCGGCCAGTGGCAGGCGCGCCGGCCGACGGAGGCGGCAGGCGGCGCAGCTGCGCGCCGGCGCACCCTGCACGCGGCGCCGTGCGGCCAAAGTAGGTCCTCGCGGGCCCGGTGCGAAGCGCGGTGGACATCTGCAGTGTGCTGGTCCGATTGAGGACTGTGTGCGCTGAGGATGCGCCGCCGCCCGGCGCTCGGCGCCGCGACGCCGTCTGCTGCTCGGTCGCCTCTGCGGTTCTCGCAGGTGGTTTGTATCGCAGCTGTGCGGACGTGTTGGCGCGTGCGCTGTGCTGGGAGAGTTCGCTTCGGCACCCAAGTGGGGCTTTTGTCCTTCTGTGGCGCTGGCGTTGGAGCTGCCGGTCACCGTAGGTGGCGCGTGTTGTCTCCCGCCGGCAATGCCACGACAGCACGCTCCCGGGCCTCTGTCGGCAGCGGCAAGCTCAGTTGGGAGCACGGGTGGTCGCACCTAAAGCGTCTACTCGCCAAACTCCGGGCGATTGCGCCTCTCTCGAACCCGACCAAGTACTTAGGACGGCGCTGCGCGCCGCCGGGACCTGAGAGGGTTTCGAGGTGTATGGTGCAGGGGAGCTCAGCCTCCTCCTGTTTGCAGAATAATTGAGCGGACGCTTGCGTGTTCGCGCGGGCCCCCGGGACACACTCCCGGGCGGCCGGCTGCTCAGCTCTAGTTGACGCAGCTCCCTGGTTGATCCTGCCAGTAGTCATATGCTTGTCTCAAAGATTAAGCCATGCATGTCTCAGTACAAGCCGCATTAAGGTGAAACCGCGAATGGCTCATTAAATCAGTTATGGTTCCTTAGATCGTACCCACGTTACTTGGATAACTGTGGTAATTCTAGAGCTAATACATGCAAACAGAGTCCCGACCAGAGATGGAAGGGACGCTTTTATTAGATCAAAACCAATCGGTCGGCTCGTCCGGTCCGTTTGCCTTGGTGACTCTGAATAACTTTGGGCTGATCGCACGGTCCTCGTACCGGCGACGCATCTTTCAAATGTCTGCCTTATCAACTGTCGATGGTAGGTTCTGCGCCTACCATGGTTGTAACGGGTAACGGGGAATCAGGGTTCGATTCCGGAGAGGGAGCCTGAGAAACGGCTACCACATCCAAGGAAGGCAGCAGGCGCGCAAATTACCCACTCCCGGCACGGGGAGGTAGTGACGAAAAATAACGATACGGGACTCATCCGAGGCCCCGTAATCGGAATGAGTACACTTTAAATCCTTTAACGAGTATCTATTGGAGGGCAAGTCTGGTGCCAGCAGCCGCGGTAATTCCAGCTCCAATAGCGTATATTAAAGTTGTTGCGGTTAAAAAGCTCGTAGTTGGATTTGTGTCCCACGCTGTTGGTTCACCGCCCGTCGGTGTTTAACTGGCATGTATCGTGGGACGTCCTGCCGGTGGGGCGAGCTGAAGGCGTGCGACGCGCCTCGTGCGTGCTCGTGCGTCCCGAGGCGGACCCCGTTGCAATCCTACCAGGGTGCTCTTGAGTGAGTGTCTCGGTGGGCCGGCACGTTTACTTTGAACAAATTAGAGTGCTTAAAGCAGGCAAGCCCGCCTGAATACTGTGTGCATGGAATAATGGAATAGGACCTCGGTTCTATTTTGTTGGTTTTCGGAACCCGAGGTAATGATTAATAGGGACAGGCGGGGGCATTCGTATTGCGACGTTAGAGGTGAAATTCTTGGATCGTCGCAAGACGAACAGAAGCGAAAGCATTTGCCAAGTATGTTTTCATTAATCAAGAACGAAAGTTAGAGGTTCGAAGGCGATCAGATACCGCCCTAGTTCTAACCATAAACGATGCCAGCCAGCGATCCGCCGCAGTTCCTCCGATGACTCGGCGGGCAGCCTCCGGGAAACCAAAGCTTTTGGGTTCCGGGGGAAGTATGGTTGCAAAGCTGAAACTTAAAGGAATTGACGGAAGGGCACCACCAGGAGTGGAGCCTGCGGCTTAATTTGACTCAACACGGGAAACCTCACCAGGCCCGGACACCGGAAGGATTGACAGATTGATAGCTCTTTCTTGATTCGGTGGGTGGTGGTGCATGGCCGTTCTTAGTTGGTGGAGCGATTTGTCTGGTTAATTCCGATAACGAACGAGACTCTAGCCTGCTAACTAGTCGCGTGACATCCTTCGTGCTGTCAGCGATTACTTTTCTTCTTAGAGGGACAGGCGGCTTCTAGCCGCACGAGATTGAGCAATAACAGGTCTGTGATGCCCTTAGATGTTCTGGGCCGCACGCGCGCTACACTGAAGGAATCAGCGTGTCTTCCTAGGCCGAAAGGTCGGGGTAACCCGCTGAACCTCCTTCGTGCTAGGGATTGGGGCTTGCAATTGTTCCCCATGAACGAGGAATTCCCAGTAAGCGCGAGTCATAAGCTCGCGTTGATTACGTCCCTGCCCTTTGTACACACCGCCCGTCGCTACTACCGATTGAATGATTTAGTGAGGTCTTCGGACTGGTACGCGGCATTGACTCTGTCGTTGCCGATGCTACCGGAAAGATGACCAAACTTGATCATTTAGAGGAAGTAAAAGTCGTAACAAGGTTTCCGTAGGTGAACCTGCGGAAGGATCATTACCGACTAGACTGCATGTCTTTCGGTGTGCGTGTCGTGTCGCGCAACACGCTACCTGTACGGCTCGCAGTAGCCGTGCGCCGCGTGCGGAACCACGCGTGCTTCTCAAAACTAACGCCAATGTTGTGTGGTACGAGCGCTGAAGCGCTGGAGCGGCTGGCCTGCGGCACCTGGCGCCTGGCGCCGGTTTTGAATGACTTTCGCCCGACTGCCTGTCCGCTCCGGTGTGGAGCCGTACGACGCCCATCGGCCGTGAGGCCGTTGGACACAGAACGCTTGAACAGGGGCCGCCACACGCCTACGTCCCGCCTATGCAACTGTCTTGAAAGAGACAGTGGAAACTAAGAAAAGATCACCCAGGACGGTGGATCACTCGGCTCGTGGGTCGATGAAGAACGCAGCAAATTGCGCGTCGACATGTGAACTGCAGGACACATGAACATCGACGTTTCGAACGCACATTGCGGTCCATGGATTCCGTTCCCGGGCCACGTCTGGCTGAGGGTCGGCTACGTATACTGAAGCGCGCGGCGTTTGCCCCGCTTCGCAGACCTGGGAGCGTCGCGGCCGCCTGTGGGGCCGGCCGCGCCTCCTGAAATGTGCGATGCGCGCCCGTCGCCTGGCGGTTCGCATACCGGTACTTACTCGGTAGCGTGCACAGCCGGCTGGCGGTGTGGCGTGCGACACCTCGTACAACGACCTCAGAGCAGGCGAGACTACCCGCTGAATTTAAGCATATTACTAAGCGGAGGAAAAGAAACTAACAAGGATTCCCCCAGTAGCGGCGAGCGAACAGGGAAGAGTCCAGCACCGAACCCCGCAGGCTGCCGCCTGTCGTGGCATGTGGTGTTTGGGAGGGTCCACTACCCCGACGCCTCGCGCCGAGCCCAAGTCCAACTTGAATGAGGCCACGGCCCGTAGAGGGTGCCAGGCCCGTAGCGGCCGGTGCGAGCGTCGGCGGGACCTCTCCTTCGAGTCGGGTTGCTTGAGAGTGCAGCTCCAAGTGGGTGGTAAACTCCATCTGAGACTAAATATGACCACGAGACCGATAGCGAACAAGTACCGTGAGGGAAAGTTGAAAAGAACTTTGAAGAGAGAGTTCAAAAGTACGTGAAACCGTTCTGGGGTAAACGTGAGAAGTCCGAAAGGTCGAACGGCTGAGATTCACGCCCATCCGGCCACTGGCCTCCGCCCTCGGCAGATGGGGCCGGCCGCCCGCGCGGAGCAATCCGCGGCGGGGCCGTGTCCGGTTGCCTTTCCACTCGCCGCGGGGTGGGGCCGTTCCGGTGTGCGGTGGGCCGCACTTCTCCCCTAGTAGGACGTCGCGACCCGCTGGGTGCCGGCCTACGGCCCGGGTGCGCAGCCTGTCCTTCCGCGGGCCTCGGTTCGCGTCTGTTGGGCAGAGCCCCGGTGTCCTGGCTGGCTGCCCGGCGGTATATCTGGAGGAGTCGATTCGCCCCTTTGGGCGCTCGGGCTCCCGGCAAGCGCGCGCGGTTCTTCCCGGATGACGGACCTACCTGGCCCGGCCCCGGACCCGCGCCGCTGTTGGCTCGGGATGCTCTCGGGCGGAATAATCGCTCCCGTCAGCGGCGCTTCAGCTTTGGACAATTTCACGACCCGTCTTGAAACACGGACCAAGGAGTCTAACATGTGCGCGAGTCATTGGGCTGTACGAAACCTAAAGGCGTAATGAAAGTGAAGGTCTCGCCTTGCGCGGGCCGAGGGAGGATGGGGCTTCCCCGCCCTTCACGGGGCGGCGGCCTCCGCACTCCCGGGGCGTCTCGTCCTCATTGCGAGGTGAGGCGCACCTAGAGCGTACACGTTGGGACCCGAAAGATGGTGAACTATGCCTGGCCAGGACGAAGTCAGGGGAAACCCTGATGGAGGTCCGTAGCGATTCTGACGTGCAAATCGATCGTCGGAGCTGGGTATAGGGGCGAAAGACTAATCGAACCATCTAGTAGCTGGTTCCCTCCGAAGTTTCCCTCAGGATAGCTGGTGCTCGTACGAGTCTCATCCGGTAAAGCGAATGATTAGAGGCCTTGGGGCCGAAACGACCTCAACCTATTCTCAAACTTTAAATGGGTGAGATCTCCGGCTTGCTTGATATGCTGAAGCCGCGAGCAAACGACTCGGATCGGAGTGCCAAGTGGGCCACTTTTGGTAAGCAGAACTGGCGC
>NW_025725384.1:7500-10000 GCF_021461395.2 Schistocerca americana | reverse complement strand
GTAACCTAACCTATGTCGTACCGTAACCTAACCTATGTCGTACCGTAACCTAACCTATGTCGTACCGTAACCTAACCTATGTCGTACCGTAACCTAACCTATGTCGTACCGTAACCTAACCTATGTCGTACCGTAACCTAACCTATGTCGTACCGTAACCTAACCTATGTCGTACCGTAACCTAACCTATGTCGTACCGTAACCTAACCTATGTCGTACCGTAACCTAACCTATGTCGTACCTTAACCTAACCTATGTCGTACCTTAACCTACCCTATGTCGTACCTTAACCTAACCTATGTCGTACCTTAACCTAACCTATGTCGTACCTTAACCTAACCTATGTCGTACCTTAACCTAACCTATGTCGTACCTTAACCTAACCTATGTCGTACCTTAACCTAACCTATGTCGTACCTTAACCTAACCTATGTCGTACCTTAACCTAACCTATGTCGTACCTTAACCTAACCTATGTCGTACCTTAACCTAACCTATGTCGTACCTTAACCTAACCTATGTCGTACCTTAACCTAACCTATGTCGTACCTTAACCTAACCTATGTCGTACCTTAACCTAACCTATGTCGTACCTTAACCTAACCTATGTCGTACCTTAACCTAACCTATGTCGTACCTTAACCTAACCTATGTCGTACCTTAACCTAACCTATGTCGTACCTTAACCTAACCTATGTCGTACCTTAACCTAACCTATGTCGTACCTTAACCTAACCTATGTCGTACCTTAACCTAACCTATGTCGTACCTTAACCTAACCTATGTCGTACCTTAACCTAACCTATGTCGTACCTTAACCTAACCTATGTCGTACCTTAACCTAACCTATGTCGTACCTTAACCTAACCTATGTCGTACCTTAACCTAACCTATGTCGTACCTTAACCTAACCTATGTCGTACCTTAACCTAACCTATGTCGTACCTTAACCTAACCTATGTCGTACCTTAACCTAACCTATGTCGTACCTTAACCTAACCTATGTCGTACCTTAACCTAACCTATGTCGTACCTTAACCTAACCTGTATTGCGCCTTAACCTAACCTGTATTGCGCCTTAACGTAACCTGTATTGCGCCTTAACGTAACCTGTATTGCGCCTTAACGTAACCTGTATTGCGCCTTAACGTAACCTGTATTGCGCCTTAACGTAACCTGTATTGCGCCTTAACGTAACCTGTATTGCGCCTTAACGTAACCTGTATTGCGCCTTAACGTAACCTGTATTGCGCCTTAACGTAACCTGTATTGCGCCTTAACGTAACCTGTATTGCGCCTTAACGTAACCTGTATTGCGCCTTAACGTAACCTGTATTGCGCCTTAACGTAACCTGTATTGCGCCTTAACGTAACCTGTATTGCGCCTTAACGTAACCTGTATTGCGCCTTAACGTAACCTGTATTGCGCCTTAACGTAACCTGTATTGCGCCTTAACGTAACCTGTATTGCGCCTTAACGTAACCTGTATTGCGCCTTAACGTAACCTGTATTGCGCCTTAACGTAACCTGTATTGCGCCTTAACGTAACCTGTATTGCGCCTTAACGTAACCTGTATTGCGCCTTAACGTAACCTGTATTGCGCCTTAACGTAACCTGTATTGCGCCTTAACGTAACCTGTATTGCGCCTTAACGTAACCTGCATTGCGCCTTAACGTAACCTGCATTGCGCCTTAACGTAACCTGTATTGCGCCTTAACGTAACCTGCATTGCGCCTTAACGTAACCTGCATTGCGCCTTAACGTAACCTGTATTGCGCCTTAACGTAACCTGTATTGCGCCTTAACGTAACCTGTATTGCGCCTTAACGTAACCTGTATTGCGCCTTAACGTAACCTGTATTGCGCCTTAACGTAACCTGTATTGCGCCTTAACGTAACCTGTATTGCGCCTTAACGTAACCGATATTGCGCCTTAACGTAACCTATATTGCGCCGTAACGTAACCTATATTGCGCCGTAACGTAACCCACATTGCCCCTTAACGTAACCTATATTGCGCCGTAACGTAACCTATATTGCGCCGTAACGTAACCCACATTGCCCCTTAACGTAACCCACATTGCCCCTTAACGTAACCCACATTGCCCCTTAACGTAACCCAACACACGTTGGGCCTTAACCCAACACACGTTGGGCCTTAACCCAACACACGTTGGGCCTTAACCCAACACACGTTGGGCCTTAACCCAACACACGTTGGGCCTTAACCCAACACACGTTGGGCCTTAACCTGCTCTGTAATTGTCATACGACGCGTTAAATTAGTGTAGTGTTGCCTAACTGCAACCCCCGCAATATAGTTTGCTACTCGCACTGCCCGGTCCCCAGTGTATCGCTTCATGTTAAACACCTTGCAGCTATACACTGTAATGTGGATGGCAGCAGGACGTACATGCTCAATGCCCTTTGCAGTTGTTCATTGGCATTTGCAGTTGTTCATTGGCATTCGCATGGCGAAGCACTTAGCCTACGCTGT
>NW_025725384.1:0-2500 GCF_021461395.2 Schistocerca americana | reverse complement strand
AACACGGACCAAGGAGTCTAACATGTGCGCGAGTCATTGGGCTGTACGAAACCTAAAGGCGTAATGAAAGTGAAGGTCTCGCCTTGCGCGGGCCGAGGGAGGATGGGGCTTCCCCGCCCTTCACGGGGCGGCGGCCTCCGCACTCCCGGGGCGTCTCGTCCTCATTGCGAGGTGAGGCGCACCTAGAGCGTACACGTTGGGACCCGAAAGATGGTGAACTATGCCTGGCCAGGACGAAGTCAGGGGAAACCCTGATGGAGGTCCGTAGCGATTCTGACGTGCAAATCGATCGTCGGAGCTGGGTATAGGGGCGAAAGACTAATCGAACCATCTAGTAGCTGGTTCCCTCCGAAGTTTCCCTCAGGATAGCTGGTGCTCGTACGAGTCTCATCCGGTAAAGCGAATGATTAGAGGCCTTGGGGCCGAAACGACCTCAACCTATTCTCAAACTTTAAATGGGTGAGATCTCCGGCTTGCTTGATATGCTGAAGCCGCGAGCAAACGACTCGGATCGGAGTGCCAAGTGGGCCACTTTTGGTAAGCAGAACTGGCGCTGTGGGATGAACCAAACGCCGAGTTAAGGCGCCCGAATCGACGCTCATGGGAAACCATGAAAGGCGTTGGTTGCTTAAGACAGCAGGACGGTGGCCATGGAAGTCGGAATCCGCTAAGGAGTGTGTAACAACTCACCTGCCGAAGCAACTAGCCCTGAAAATGGATGGCGCTGAAGCGTCGTGCCTATACTCGGCCGTCAGTCTGGCAGTCATGGCCGGTCCTTGCGGCCGGCCGCGAAGCCCTGACGAGTAGGAGGGTCGCGGCGGTGGGCGCAGAAGGGTCTGGGCGTGAGCCTGCCTGGAGCCGCCGTCGGTGCAGATCTTGGTGGTAGTAGCAAATACTCCAGCGAGGCCCTGGAGGGCTGACGCGGAGAAGGGTTTCGTGTGAACAGCCGTTGCACACGAGTCAGTCGATCCTAAGCCCTAGGAGAAATCCGATGTTGATGGGGGCCGTCATAGCATGATGCACTTTGTGCTGGCCCCCGTTGGGCGAAAGGGAATCCGGTTCCTATTCCGGAACCCGGCAGCGGAACCGATACAAGTCGGGCCCCTCTTTTAGAGATGCTCGTCGGGGTAACCCAAAAGGACCCGGAGACGCCGTCGGGAGATCGGGGAAGAGTTTTCTTTTCTGCATGAGCGTTCGAGTTCCCTGGAATCCTCTAGCAGGGAGATAGGGTTTGGAACGCGAAGAGCACCGCAGTTGCGGCGGTGTCCCGATCTTCCCCTCGGACCTTGAAAATCCGGGAGAGGGCCACGTGGAGGTGTCGCGCCGGTTCGTACCCATATCCGCAGCAGGTCTCCAAGGTGAAGAGCCTCTAGTCGATAGAATAATGTAGGTAAGGGAAGTCGGCAAATTGGATCCGTAACTTCGGGATAAGGATTGGCTCTGAGGATCGGGGCGTGTCGGGCTTGGTCGGGAAGTGGGTCAGCGCTAACGTGCCGGGCCTGGGCGAGGTGAGTGCCGTAGGGGTGCCGGTAAGTGCGGGCGTTTAGCGCGGGCGTGGTCTGCTCTCGCCGTTGGTTGGCCTCGTGCTGGCCGGCGGTGCAGGATGCGCGCGCCTGCGCGGCGTTCGCGCCCCGGTGCTTCAACCTGCGTGCAGGATCCGAGCTCGGTCCCGTGCCTTGGCCTCCCACGGATCTTCCTTGCTGCGAGGCCGCGTCCGCCTTAGCGTGCTCCTCCGGGGGCGCGCGGGTGCGCGGATTCTCTTCGGCCGCCATTCAACGATCAACTCAGAACTGGCACGGACTGGGGGAATCCGACTGTCTAATTAAAACAAAGCATTGCGATGGCCCTAGCGGGTGTTGACGCAATGTGATTTCTGCCCAGTGCTCTGAATGTCAACGTGAAGAAATTCAAGCAAGCGCGGGTAAACGGCGGGAGTAACTATGACTCTCTTAAGGTGGCCAAGTGGCGGCGGTGTGGCTGCATCCGGACTTGGCTTTTCGAAGTGCGGTCTTGATGTAGGTCGTGCTGCTGCTGCGAGGTGCCTTCCTTGGGTTATAGTTACAGGGAGAGTGATGCGCAATACATGGGCCTAGCCCTCTTAGCCTCTCCTCTCCTGCGGTCTTCTCCCCTTCTCGTGGGCCCGCTGATTCTTTGCAGAGTGGAAGACCGCACCAGGGGCTTGGGGGGGTTACCAGCCCCCCCTCGCATTATCCCTTTATAGTTGGGGGCAGCCGACAAGAAACAAGAGATGGTGGCCCTTCCGCTGAAGGTGCCACCCCAGCTACCCCAGCACCTATCCGGCCAACCGGCCGTAACGAAAATGCGATAGTTTGTGTAGCTCCCTTTGCTTGCAGTGAGTGCCACCGCACTTTTACCACGAAGAACGGTCTCGGGGTCCATCGCCGCCGCCAACACCCTGCGGCCGCCAACGCTGAGATCGTGACGGAGAGGCATCGCGCGAGGTGGACGGAGGAAGAAGTCCTGTCGCTCGCCAAGGCAG